>NC_086103.1:5181111-5482500 GCF_963921235.1 Mobula hypostoma
ACATAGGAATGAATTTGGCCATTGGGCCTATCGAATCTGCTCTGTTATTTTATCATTATTATTGCTCTCAACCCCATTCTGTTGCCCGTAACCTTTGACACCTTAATTAATCAAGTACCTATCACCCTCCACTTTAAAGACCCAGTGACTTGGCCTCCACAACCAGCATGTCGATGAATTCCACAGATTCACCACCCTCTAGCTGAACAAATTTCTCCTCATCTTTTGTACTAAATGGAGGTCCCTCTATTCTGAGGCTTTGCCCCCTGGTTGTGGACTCCTCCGCTATAGGAAACATACTCTACATCCGCTCCTTCTAGGCCGCTCAATATCCGCTAGGTTTCAATAAGATCGCCTCTCATTCTTCTGAACACCAGCGAGTACGGGCACAGAACCATCAACCTCCTCATACATTAACCCTTTCCTTTCCGGATTCATTCCCGTGAACATCCTCTGCAGTACCAGCACCTCCTTTCTTAGATAAGGGGCCCAACATTGTTTACAGTGCTACAAGTGCATTCTGAACAATGCCTAATAAACGTTCTCAAAATGAATGCTAACATTACATTTGCTGTCCTTACCACAGACTCAAACTGCAAGTTCATCTTTAGGGAATCCTGCACGAGAGCTGTCAAGTCCCTTTGCATCTCTGATTTCTGAATTTTCTCTCTGTTCAGAAAATTGTCGACACCTTTATTTCTTCTACTTAAACTCATGACCATATACCTAAACTTAAAATCTACTGTTTGACTAAGCTGGGCTAATATGAAGCTTAGTCAAATTTTGTCCATGACTGTATATTCATGGTTCAAGATTGCTTAATGTCATTTCCTGCACACAAGTGTAAGGAGAACAAAATAATTGTAAGTCTGGATCTGATGCAGCGCAAACCCCCCCCCCCCACAAAAGATAAAGGACACAATAATCATTAAAAAAAACCCAATAAATATATATATACATAAGATAGCTTAAAGTATATACATAGATTGATTGTATGCCCATAAAGGAATGATAGGCTGTCTATAAGGTGATTGATAGGAAATAATAAAGTGGTGGTGTGTGAGTGGGTGAAGGTGTTAATCAGTCTCACTGCTTGGGGAAGTAATCAAGTCAAGTCACTATTTATTGTCATTTCAACCATAACCGCTGGTACAGAACATAATAAAAACGAGGCAATGTTTTCCAGGACCATGATGCTACATGAAACAATACAAAAACTACACTGAACTACGTAAGAAAAAACACAAAAACTACACTAGACTACAGTCCTATCCAGGACTGCATCAAGTGCACAAAACAGTGCAGGCACTACAATAAATAATAATAAATAATAAACAAGACAGTAGGCACAGTAGAGGGCAGTAGGTTGGTGTCAAGCCACGCTCTGGGTATTGAGGAATCTGATGGCTTGGGGGAAGGAACTGTTACATAGTCTGGTCGTGAGAACCCGAATGCTTCGGTGCCTTTTTCCAGATGGCAGGAGGGAGAAGAGTTTATATGAGGAGTGCGTGGGGTCCTTCATAATGCTGTTTGCTTTGCGGATGCAGCGTGTGGTGTAAATGTCTGTGATGGCGGGAAGAGAGACCCCGATGACCTTCTCAGCTGACCTCACTATCCGCTGCAGGGTCTTGCAATCCGAGATGGTGCAATTTCCGAACCAGGCCGTGATGCAGCTGCTCAGGATGCTCTCAATACATCCTCTGTAGAGTGTGTTGAGGATGCGGGGTGGGAGATGGACTTTTCTCAGCCTTCGCAGAAAGTAGAGACGCTGCTGGTCTTTCTTTGCTATGGAGCTGGTGTTGAGGGACCAGGTGAGATTCTCTGCCAGCTGAACACCAAGAAATTTGGTGCTCTTAACGATCTCAACAGAGGAGTCGTCGATGTTCAACGGAGAGTGGTTGTTCCGTGTCCTCCTGAAGTCAACAACCATCTCTTTTGTTTTGTTTACATTCAGAGACAGGTTGTTGGCTCTGCACCAGTCCATTAGCCACTGCACCTCCTCTCTGTATGCTGACTCATCATTCTTGCTGATGAGACCCACCACGGTCGTGTCAAGTAGCTACTTTTGAGTCTGATGGTCCTGGCATGGATGCTACATAGTCTCCTCTCTGATGGGAGTGGGACAAACAGTCCATGATCAGGGTGTGTGAGAACCTTCATGATGTCACTGGCTCTTTTCCAGCATCCTTCTGTATATGTGTCCCTGATGACAGGTAGGCTGGTGCCGGTGATGCGTTGGGCAGTTTTGATTATCTGCTGGCGAGTGTTCCTGTCCCTGCAGTGCAGTTTCAGTGCAAAGCAGTAATGTAGTTGGTTAGGATGCTCTCTACTACTCGTTTGTAAAATGATGTGAGCATAGCTGTGTAAACACCAGCTTAGAAGTGCTATAATTTTTTTCATATATTAAATGAACCAATCTACAAATCAAATATGTTAATATTTTAAGCGCAAAGATCTTGAATTTATCCCTCTACACTAAGAAGAAATGGGAAAAAAAAGGCCACCTAGAGCTTTATTTTTATTTAGGCTTCCAGCTTAAAATGGCGCTATTGAAGATGGGCTTGCTGGCAGTTCATAAAGCAAGAAATACAACTAAAAGCTTCATTAATAACACTTTTTCTGTGGAAAATTGTGGTGAATGACTATTGCAAGCATTGAAGAGGTGAGCAAAGGCGAGTCTGACTCTAGGGTCAAGGCAAGCAAACCAAAGTTGGACAGAGGTCAAAGCATGTTTGAGACAGAGATGGAGTGAGTGGAGTGGAGGAGTTTCGGAGCCCGTCCACCTTAAACCCGGAGCAAGGTCTGGTCGATCTAAGTGCCGGGTCGATTTGGAAAGATCAGGTATGGGCCGGAACTTGGTAGTGAAGTCCAGGCCCAGATCGTATCAATACGGCTGGGTCAGATGGATTGGAAAGGCCGGGTGTTGGGACCAGAGGCGAGGGCCAGGCTGACTCTGTTCACCACCCTGTGTCATTTACTCTGCTCTTTGTGGCACTGAGGCTGAGGTTGTGAGTATGTTCCAGCTGCTCCAGCCTTTATGTCTATGGACTCATTTTCATTCCGAATGCTGTTGCTTTCATTGTACAATTTGTCAATTTGTGTGTTTTTTTTCTCTCTCCTTGCATTGGGTGTTCGTTGGACTTTTCTTAAATGGTTTCTTTTGGTATTCTTGTTTGGTGGCTGCCTGTAAGGAGACGAGTCTCAAGGTTGCATAATTTATACATACTTTGATAATAAATGTGTTTTGAACATTGAAGTGCAGTATGGTTGCAGGCTGTTCTGGCCCAACATGTTGCAATGGAATGCGGTGAACCCAAACGCAGGACACAGACACGGAGGGAGAGTAATCTAAAGTGTTGATTAAGTTACAGGGAAGGCCGGGGAGCGAGGATTAGGCAGAGGAAAGCTGAGGAGCGAGGAAGGCTTGGCCGGGGATTGAATCCTGATCGCTCCGGTGGGAATGCGGCGTTTAACCACCGAGCCAACGGAGAGTGTAGGCAGGCGGCGGAATGAGGCAGAGCAGGGATGCAGAGCAGGGTGCGAGCGTGGCTTGAGGAGAACAGCAGGCAGATAGATGAATGGGAAGGCAGGCAGCATGCAGTGCTCCTATTAACACGGAGAGACAGAGTTAACACAGGCAAACAGCGCAGAACCTGGAATACATAATTCTTAGTAGTCGAGAGACAGGGTTAATACCGGAAAACAGCGCAGGAACAGAACCTAGAATACACAATTCTAAACGGTTGAGAGACAGAGTTAACACAGGCAAACAGCACGGAACAGAACTCAGAATACACAATTCTAAGCGGCCGAGAGACGGGGTTAACACTGGCAAACAGCACGGAAACAGAATTTAGAATACACAATTCTAAACGGTCAAGAGATAGAATTAACACTGGCAAACAGCACGGGAACAGAACTTAGAATACACAATTCTAAGTGGTCGAGAGACAGAGTTAACACTGGCAAACAGCACGGAACAGAACTCAGAATACACAATTCTAAGCGGCTGAGAGACGGGGTTAACACTGGCAAACAGCACGGAAACAGAACTTAGAATACACAATTCTAAACGGTCAAGAGATAGAATTAACACTGGCAAACAGCACGGGAACAGAACTTAGAATACACAATTCTAAGTGGTCGAGAGACAGAGTTAACACTGGCAAACAGCACGGGAACAGAACTTAGAATACACAATTCTAAACAGTTGAGAGACAGAATTAACACAGGCAAAAAGCGCGGGTGAACGGAGGAGCAGGAGGCAAGCAAAACTTTTCTTGACGCAGGGCGTTGCTGGAGCTGTATGGCAAACAGGAGACAGGCGGCAGGCGGCAGGCAACACTTATCTTGACAGGGAGCGTAGAAAGGCAGCGGGCAGACGATACTTTTCCTAACACAGAGAGATGGAGTAAACCTTGGTACTGAAGTAAACTTAGAATACTTATCTTGACACGGAGAGACGAGGTAAACCTCAGTAGTGAAGTGTAGCTTAGGATACACCATTCCAAGTGGCTGGGAACGTGAATTACCATACTGGCTGAACCAACGGTCTGGCAACGAGTGGATGCAAAGCCGGGGATTTTATGCAGCAGGTTTAGAAGAGAACCAGATGTCGCAAACAAGGAGCCCAGGAGAACATGGGATAAAGGGAATTAGGATAATAAGAGGAATTAACGGTCGGAACCGTGACACAACACGCCTGCTCCGCCCCATACCCCCCCCCCCCCCAGTAGTGGGCAGAGAAGGGTATCGGGAATATGGACTGTATGTGTCAATGGTTTATTGCTCAGTAACTCGGTCTGAAGACGATACATGGGTCATGGTCAAAACCAGAAGTGTGGTGGAGTCACTTTGTTTAAATCATTGAAATCCAAATGTGAATAGAAAATAACAATTTACTGATGTCATTGAAAGACTACTGTGAAATAATGCCTTGCAATGGTCCTGAATATTTGAAAGCCTTATTTCCCACAGACGTTTATTGTCCAACGTGGCAGAAGCCATTAACTTTGTTAAAGCAGGAAATTAAGGTCCCAAGGTGCTATGTGCAGGTCAAGTGCAGAAAAATAGCAATCCATGGCCAATTTCCACTATTTATGCGCCTTTCTTGCCTTCAGCGCGTCTAGTCTGGAGATGAAGTAGGAAGCTAGCCTTTCCCATGTCTGTAGCAACTCACAATGGCTACATTGGAAATCTGGGAACTGAGCTGATATTGAGAGCTGTAAGCATACTGGAAAAACAAAAAACAGTGGATACAGGCAGTCCATCACAGGAAAAGCACTCCCCGCCTTTGAGCACATCTAAGAGGAGCATAGCCACAAGACAGTAGCATTCATTGTCAATGACCCCCACCATCCCGGCCATCTTCTCATCTCGCTGCTACCACCAGGAAGGAGATACAGGAGTCTTAGGTCCCGCACCACCAGGTTCAGGAATTGTTTTTACCCTTCAACCATTCGGCTCTTGTAGCTGAAGTTCAAGAAGTTACCTTAGATAACCACTCACCTCAACAGTGAACAGATTCCACACTTAAGGATTCACTACAAGGACTTTAAACTTACATTCTCGGTATTATTATTGACTTATTGTTGTTATTAATCTTATTTCTTCTCATTTCAAGCTGGTAAAATCTGAGGTACAGGCACAGCCAACCACATTCATTTCTCAATTGCTACAAACCTCAGGGTCTCGGCCCAAAACGTTGACTTTTTTCTCTTTTTCATAGATCCTGCCTGACCTGCTGAGTTCCTCCAGCAGTTTGTGCGTGTTTCTTTGAATTTCCAGCATCTGCAGATTTTCTCATGTTTCTAATTGATGCTATTGTGTAATGACTTTGGGATGATAGATTATTATGTTATTATTATGATTATTATTACTTTTTTTTGTATTTGCATAGTTTGCCTTCTTTTGTACATTGTTTGTTAGTCTGTATGTGTGGTTTTTCACTGATTCTATTGTATTTCTTTGTTCTACTGTGAATGCTTGTAGGAAAATGAATCTCCCGGTAGAATATGGTAACACATATGTACTTTGATAATAAATTTATTTGAATTTTGAAGAAAATGCCTCAAGAACTCAGCAAGTTAGGCAGCATCTATGGAAGGAAATAATTAACCCAAAACATTGGCAGCTTATTCGACCCCCCCGCTCCCCGTGCCCCCCCACATATATCCTATAGACGCTGTCTGACCTGTTGAATTCCTCCAGCATTTTGTGTATGTTGCTCAAGGTTTCCAACAGCTGCCAAATCTCTTGTATCCAGGGTGAGGGAACCTGGTGAGTGGTACAGTGTAGGAACTGGGGCTCTGGTGAGTGGAAAAGGATCATGGGAACTCGGCATCTTGTGAATGGAAATGCAGGGACCAGGACCCTGCTGAGCGACTGGGAAAACTGAAGGTTGTTTTGGTTTACTCAGAATCAAAGTATATTTATTGTCAAAATGCATACATATCCCCCTATACAACCCTGAGATTCATTTTCTTGTGGGCATACTCAATAATCCATCATAGAATATGAACCATAATTGAATCAATGAAAGAACCCCTAACTAAGGAATTCAATCAGAGTGCAGAAGACAACAAGCTGTGCAAATACAAAAAGAAGAAATGACAAAAATAAATCTATAAGTAATAAATATCGAGAACATGAGGCGAAGAGTCCTTGAAAGTGGTCCAGGGGTTGTGAGAATATTTCAGTGATGGGGCAAGTGAAGTTGAGTGAACCTCTGCTTCAAAAGCCTGATGGTTGAGGGGTAATACCTCTTCCTGACCCTGGTAGTGTGAGTTCTAAGGCTCCTGTACCTTCTTCCTGACGGCAGCAGCGAGAGGAGAGCATGTGCTGGGTGGTGGGTGTCCCTGATGGTTGATGCTGCCTTACTACGACAGTGTTTAGTGTAGATGTGCTCAATGGTAGGGAGGGCATTACACTTGATAGACAAGGCCAAATCCACTACATTTTGTAGAATCAGAGTAATAAGCAGGCTTATTATCACCGGCATACATCACAGAATTATATTGCTTTGTAACATCGGTACAGTGCAAGACAAACAAATTTCTTTCACTATCAATTAAAATAAAATGAATTAATAGTGCTAAAAGAGGATTAGTGAGGAAGTGTACATGGACTGTTCAGAAATCAGGTGACAGAGTGTGTGTTCTCAGGCTCCTGTACCTCCTGAGTCTGAGTCATGTCATCCGCAGAAATTCTCTGATGACTCAGCAATAGTTGGGTTATAAATGGAGGACAGGAGGATAAATACAGAGCCCTGGTGGAGGACTTTATCAAATGGTGCAAGCTGGATAATCTACAGGTCAACATGAGTAAGACAAAGAAGATGTTGATGGACTTTTGGAAGACTAAGCCTACACTGCTCCCTGTTACTATTGATGTGGATGCGTTGAGGACCTACAAGTACCTGGGGGTGCACCTGGGTGACCGACTTGAGTGGAGATTGTGTAGAAGAAGGGCCAGAGTCGCCTCTACTTCCTGAGGAGACTGAGGTCCTTCTGAGTTTGCAGACCTCTTCTTCACATGTTGCCAGTACAATCTTCTATGCAGTGGTGTGCTGGGCAATGGCGTCAACAGGCTCAATAAACCGACTGGAAAGTCTCGCTCTGTTATAGGAGTCAAACTGGACACACTGGAGGCTGTAGTAGAACAAAGGACCCTACAGAAAATCCTGACAATTCTGGACAATGTTCCTCACCCTCTGCATGCCACCTTGGCTGAACAGAGGAGCATTTTTAGTGATAGACTAAGACAACTGTACTGCTCCAAAGAGTGCGATAGGAGGTCATTTTTACCCTTGGCCATTAGGCTCTATAATGAGTCAACCTATAGCCGGGGATGTGATGACCCCTCTTGTTAGTCTGTTTGTGGTAAATTATTCTTTCAATTTTTCTAATATTTATATCTGTGCACATGTAATGCTACTGTGACACTGTAATTTCCTTTGGGATCAATAAAGTACCTATCTATCTATCTGCTTCCTGATGGTAGTGATGTAGCAGGAAACAATTAAAAACCTTGCTTTGCATCCAGTGCATTACTACATTGAGGTAATACAAAAGGAAGAACAATAGAAACTTGCAGAATAAAGTGTTACAGTTACATAAAAAAGTGCATTGCAGCTAGACAATAATGGGCAACACCATGAGTAGGTAGACTGAGAGATCAAATCACCAGATGGGCAGTCATAGATACTTTTTATGAGGCGTCAGCTTTATCTGCACATTTGCTTCAAGGTAAGTTTATTTTCACAGTATGTATATGTTACCATATTCCAGCTGAAATTCATTTTGTTGTGGGCATTCATAGTAGAATAGAGAAATAAAACAGAATCAATGAACAACTACACACAAAGACTGACAAACAACTAATGTGCAAAAGAAGACAAACTTCGCAAATACAAAAAATATAATCAATCGATAAACAAACAAGCTAAAAACATTTGTAGAGTCCTAGAAAGTGTTTCCATAGGTTGTGGAATCAGTTCAGTGTTGAGGTGAGTGAAGTTATCCATGCTGGTTCAGAAGTCTGATGGATAACTGATCTTGCTCCTGGTGCTGTGGAACCCAAGGCTCCTGTTCCTCCTTTCCGATGTACTTCATTTCCTCGTTTCGCAAGAGTCAAACCCTCAAGATTTCTAGATTCAACAGATAGCAGAATTTTGGCGTTTTCCTGTATATTGGTCAGTCTATAGGAAAGAACACATGGTACTTGACAAAAGTGCTTTGGGAACTTTCTCATAACGTAACATGTCACTTCAGACAATGTAACTATGAAGAATGAGCCTCCTCCATCCTTGCGGGGCAGGGGCGGGATTTGAACCCATAGCCTTCTGAGTGCAATGCCAACTAACCCACTGTCTCAATGCCAATTCACACTTTCACATTATGGGCTCTAGTCAGCATAAGTATAGCTTCACCTGCTGCAGACAATCTCATCAGGACTGTTTGAGTCTCTAATGCAGAACTGCCCAAGGGGAAAATATGATATTGGTGTAATTTTACCCTCCATTGGAATACGCTAATTACTGTTGTGACTAACTGTATATACATACTTCCCTTTATACACTGCAGTATTATCATGACCTGCTTCAGGAGGACTGAGTATTGTTTATGACTGTTTTAAGGCAGGAATGCAATGAATGAAGTTAATAAGATGCTTGTTTAAAAAAAACAATGTGAGCTTTTCAATTCAATCATTAGACCACCAATGTTCCTCACAGCATACTGAAATTAGCCAGGATTTACTAACATTGCCCTGTCAAACTGGGTCTGACCTGGAGAACAACTGAAGGTTTATACTACACTCAGTGGCCACTTTATTTGGTACATCCAAACACCTGCTCATTAATGCAAATATCTAGTCAGCCAATCGTGTGGCAGCGACTCAATGCATAAAAGTATGCAGACATGGTCAAGAGGTTCAGTTGTTGTTCAGACCAAATATCACTTTCTTATTACCCATTATGCTGCTGGTGTTTGGAACAGCAATGAAAGTCTTCTATCTCTGTCTGTCCAAATAATCGTTCACAGATGTAGAACAGATTGCTGTTTCCATAACAATACTTTTGACCAGTCAGCAGTATTAGCCCTGAACTGAAACCCCTGCACCCACCCCCCCCCCCACAAACCTGGAGGACTACCATTAGTCTAACCTCTACCCTTTTACCTGTTTGGCATGGGTGATCCTACCAAGAGCCAAAGACAAGCCATTGACTCCAGCCACCATAGCTCTCCGGGTCATTGAGACACATAAGCCTCCAACCCCTACAACAAGGCTGTGGTCCTCTTGGAGGACCAAACATCAGAATGGGAAAGAAATTTGATCTAAGTGACTGTGACCGTGAAATGATTGTTGGTGCCAGATGGGGTGCTTTAAAAAGAATGAAGCCAAATGCAAAAAAAAATTCAGTGAGTGGCAGTTCTGTGGGCAAAAGTACCTTGTTAATGAGAGAGGTCAGAGGAGAATGGCCAGGCTGATTCAAGCTGACAGGAAGGTGACAGTAACTCAACTAACCACACATGACAACAATGGTATGCAGAAGAACATCTCTGAATACACAACACATTGAGCCTTGAAGTGGATAGACTACAGCTGCAAAAGACCATGAATGTACACTCAGTGACCACTTTATTAGGTACAGAAGGATACAAAAAGCCCTTTCTTCATGTACAGAAGTGATTTTTAGTACTGGTAGTTTACTATGGTGCACTTGAAATCTCTTTTTTTTAAGCCCTGAAGAAGGGTTTCGGCCCGAAATGTTGACTATACTTTTTTCGTAGATACTGCCTGACCTGCTGTGTTCCTCCAGCATTTTGTGTGCCTTGCTCTCTTTCTTTTTGTTTTTCTGTGTTTCACACCCTCTTCAACATCTTCAATGGCAAATGTCTCCTTTTTCCAATTGTACAAATGACACTGATTATTCCCCCTGTTAGACTTCAGTTCATCAATTAAAGGCTGTACTTATTAAAAATGTGGCATGTTAGCATAGTGGTTTAGCACAGTGCTTTACAGCGCCAACAAACACCGACAGGATTCAATTACTGCCACTCTCTGTAAATCATCTCCCCGTGACCGCATGGGATTGCTCTGGGTGCTTTGAAGAATGTTGAAGAGAATAAGGTCAAACTCAAAACTGGATGCACAAGAGACGCAGATGCTGGAATCTGGAGAAACAAATAACCCGTTGGAAGAACTCAGTGGGTCAAACATGATCTGTGTGTAGGGAGGGAGGGGAGGAATTATTACGATTCTTCATCAGGAGAACTAAAGAATAAGAACAACATAATGAGTGCTTGATGGTTGGTGTGATTTCATTGGTGGAAGGGTCTGTTTCTGTGCAGATTACTCCATCACTCTATGAATTAAATATAGGCAAATTTCATCCCCGGATGTTTTTACAGCAATCCAGATGTTTGTGATCGTGTTGTTCTCATTTCGTTTTACTTCAAGTGCCAGACTTTAATTTGAATTTAAATTGCACATCTGCTATGAAGGATGTGAACTCAGGTCTCTGGATTGTTAACCCAGCCCGCTGGATCACTCATCCAATTTCTGCGCTACCATCGCACCAGATCAGGCACATGTAATAGGAAGAGCAGTGGAACAGACACAGCCTTCTTCGGAACACTGCTAGTACAGAGGGCTTGGTGTCCATGCTGATTCCTTCTACACTGAGTGGGCAATTTACTGGGTACATATGTACACAGGCTTATTAATGCAAATAGCTAATCAGCCAATCATGTGGCAGTGTTTCAATGTATAAAAGCATACAGGCATGGTCAAGAGATTCATTTGTGTTCAGATCAAACACTAGAATGGGAAAAAATGTGATCTGGGTGACTTTGACTGTGGAGTGTTTGTTGGTGCCAGATGGGGTAGTTTGAGTATCTCAGAAACTGCTGATCTCCTGGGATTTTCATGCACAACAGTCTCCAGAATTTACAGAGCATGTGTGAAAAAACAAAACATCCAGTATGCGGTACTTCTGTGGGTGAAAGTCCCCTGTGAATGAGAGAAGTCAGAGAGAATGGCCAGACTGGTTTAGGCTGATAAGAAGGCAACACTAACTCAAATAACCATTACTTTTACATTGCCACTGTGGTTTACTCTGTGCGGTGTGAATCCATGTACAGTAATCTCACTCACTGGTGAGGCTATTCTCAGTTTAATGTTGAAACACTGTTTCTCCTGCCTCTCTCCCCCAGTCTGCCTTTCTACACTTGCACCTCCCCCCTCTCTCCAACTGCCTGCTCCCTGACCTGCTGAGATCGTCCAGCATTATATGTGTGTTGCTCTGGATTTCCGGTTTACGAGGAATTTGTTGTGTTTATAACTTGCCTTTGTATTTCATGTTTTCCTCTCTCACTCCCTTATTTCTTTTCTCTCTTGTTTTCTGCCTATATTTCTATCATTTCACTCTTCTCATTCCTTGTTCTCTCTCTTCTTCTCTCTTCTATTTTTCTCTCTCTCTTTAGAAGAAACAAAAGCCTAAAACCTGTCCCACCAGGCACAAGAACAACATCTGTTAAAAGGGTACTGAATTTTGCCCTTTCAATAGACTGATCATATGATCATGACCACACAATCTACTGCCTCATGATTTTGCGCCTGATTGTCTGCCTGTGCCACATTTTCTCTGCAAAATATGTTACTGTGCAAAGTCTTAGACACATATATATATAATTAGGGTGCCTAAGTCTTTTGCACAGTACTGTATTTGTCAATGTGGAGTAGAGAGCAAGTTTGGAAATCTGGCAGGAGCAAAGGATGTTGGGAATGGTGAGGTGGAATGCCACGGAAAGGGTGTGAGACGGGTGGCGGAGGAGGAGTGCCGGGGCAGTGGGTTGGCACAGGTGCAGCCACACCTAGCCTTAAATCACCAGGCAAGGTCATTTGATTCCAAACAATTGGTTTATTGATCACTACAGGACGTCTCTCAGGTGATCCCTGCTCCCTCCCTTCTCCCTTCCCCCTTTCCCAACCATGATTCCCCTCTTCCTGATCCTTTCCAACCCTCAGTCCACAATAGAGACCCATATCAGAATCAGGTTTATCATCACTCAGATGTCATGAAATTTTTTTTTATTTTACAGTAGTAGTACCGTGCAATACATAAAATTACTATAGTACTGTGCAAAAGTCTTAGGCAACTTAAAAAAATGGAGGGCTATGTAGGAGGGAAGGGATAGGTTGATCTTAGAGTAGTTGTAAAGGTCAGCACAACATCGTGGGCCGAATGGCCTATACTGTATGTTCCAGTTCTATGTTTATTCTGCATTCAATTATTGTCTTCCCTTGTACTACTGCAATGCACTGTACAAAGTATGTTTTCACTGTACATTGGGACATGTAACAATAATAAACTGATTTATCACTTTAGCCTTTCTTCTTTTTTTCTTCTATTTTACTCACTCTTTCCTCTATTTCTCTGTCTTCCTTCTCTTTTTATGTCACTCTCTCTGTCCCTGCGTTCTCCACCTCTTTCACTGTGTCCCCCCTTCTGCTTTCAAGATACCGCAGGCAATGCTGTTGGGTTCATTGTCCCGAAAGGAAGCATTTCCTATGCAGAGCAGATGTTTAACAATTCACTTTGAGATTCCTAAAAAAAACTTTTTTATTTTAATATCCTTCTTACTGAGCGTGTGCTAACTTCTTGGATGGATGCCAATAAAAATCTGTCATGTTTCTTGCTTGGGCGCGTCACCAGACAATGATGCCATTTGAATGCAATTTTTATTTTAGTTTCAGTTTTCGAGCTCCCACATGCATGCTGACTCCTTTCCTTTAATAAGAAATACTTCATAGAAATAGGTACTGTGTGATGTGACTTTGCTTTACACCTGGAGCTGAACAGTCATACCCGTCATTGGCTCCCGCAGGGTAGGTGCGCACTTCGTTCCCTGCCTCGTATGAATGAGTGTGTATATTGCAGAACAAGTGGGATTTATTTCCTTTGGAAACAGAGGACTTGACATTCGCTGTCTAATTTTATCAAGAGTATGGAGGACAGCCACAAAACCAGGCTACTCATATCATGGGAGAGGACAGCAGAGTTTAATAGTGAAGAGGGAAGTCAGGCAGAGAACTTTATCCTGCAGGCCAGCTGAATTCAGAAACAGAGCAATAAACAATCTGAGGAAGTCAGCTGGTTAAGCAGCATCTCGGGGGGGCGGGGGTGAATGATAGGGGGAGAAAAACTGTTGACATTTTGAGTCAAAGTCCTGCATTGGATCAGATGCTGCTCAACCTGCTGAGGTCCTCCAAAAGGTTTCTTGTTCCACTCAACACAAAGATGCACTGTCTTCTGTCTCAGACTGAAGGGACACTTCACATCACACACAGGGGACTTATCCACTTTTAGGTATGTTAAGATATTAATACATTAAGACCGTAGGAGCAGGGTTAGTTCATTAGCGCATCGGGTCCTCTCTGCCACTCCCTGATGGCTGATCTATCTTCCCTCTGAACTCCCGTTCTCCTGCCTTCTCCTCGTAACCTTTGATGCCCTTACTAATCAAGGGCATCGACGTTGGCTTTAAATACACTCAATAACTTGGCGCCACAGCCATCTGTGACAATGAATTCCACAGATATCTTGCCTGATAACTAAAGAAACCCCTGCTCAACAATGCCTGTTTGTTCCTCTCGACATAAAGCTACCTTCTAGTCTCAAACTAGATGGATAGGTTTCCCACCTTTGAGCAAAATTTTGGATGACTTCAGAATCAGAATCAGGTTTATTGTCACCAGCATGTGACGTGACGTGAAATTTGTTAACTTAGCAGCAGCAGTTCAATGCAATACATAATCTAGCAGAGAGAGAGAAAAAATAATAATAAATAAAATAAAACATAATATTAAATAAATCAATTACGTATATTGAATAGGTTTTTTAAAATGTGCAAAATCAGAAATACTGTATATTAAAAAACTGAGGTAGTGTCCAAAGCTTCAATGGCCATTTAGGAATTGGATGGCAGAGGGGAAGAAGCTGTTCCTGAATCCTGAATTTTCTAACTTGTGTTAATTTCTCCGCCTCCCCCCACCCCTTTTTCCATTCCCCATTCTGGCTCCCCTCTCACGCCTTCTCTTCTCACCTGCTCTTCACCTTCCTTTGGGGCCTCTCCTGCTTTGTCCCTTGGTCTGCTCTTCTCTCCTATCAGATTCCTCCTTCTTCAGCCCTTTCGCTCTTCTATATATCAGCCACCAGCTTCTCACCACCCCGCACTCCCCCCACCCATGCGGGCTTCCTCCAGGTGCTCCAGCTTCCTCCCATGTTCCAAAGAAGTACAGGTTTGGGTTGGTAAATTGTGAGCAGGCTCAGAGGGTCATGAGAATGTGGAACGATCTGCCAGCACAAGTGGTGCACGCGAGCTCGATTCCAACATTTAATCAAAGTTTGGATAGGTACATGGATGGAAGTGATATGGAAGGCTATGGCCCCGGCGCATGTCGATGGGACTAACCAGTTTAAATGTTTCAACATGGACTAGATGGGCTGAATGGCCTGTTTCTGTGCTGTACTTTCTATGACTCTATGCTGAGAGTGACGTCAGATCCACTTGTAGACACAGGAAGCAGTACTTAAAAGATTAACAAATGTGTTCACTATATATTTAAATATCTTTGCAGCTGTGAGCTGCTATTGAGGAATTATTTACTGACCTGCCCTCACTTGCAAATTGGCACCTATTGAAGAGAGTGAGTTCAACAGTATTTTATTTCTAACCACATATAGGTGTAGCCTCCATGGAGTAGCTCATAACTGACGGTTATCAGACCAGTCAATGAGCAATGGTTCTGTCAGTCAGACTGAGGCTGCTCCACCTTACCCAATCATATGTGATTAACGGTCTGAAAATTGGTGTGTCATTGATGTTGCAATAATTCCACAAGAATACCAGGTTTGCAAACACTTTTCCCTACATTACCTTAAGCTCATCACCTCTGCTGGGGGATAGGCTGCCACCAGCAGCTCACCAGAGTCCTCTCCTTGGCCTAGTCCTTCAATCCCTCCCCAGGTGTAGCCCACCTTCATTGTGTTGAAGGTCTTTCCTTTCCCAGGGGCAAGGCCTTTGGTGCCTCTATTGGTGTTTCTGTACCTCTGGGGTTTTACAGGATGGGTGGCTAGCCCCGTGCTCAAACCTCCTACTTTCCCATCCTGACTCGGGACTGCTCATGGTGGAGTTCCTTTTCTTGGAGTGAATTATTACTTGGAATATGGTTGTTGCGGTTGGGACAGGTGCTTTGTGTCTGTCCCTCATCTGAGCTGTAAATTGTGAATGGACTTTCTTTCTGGAAATTGCCATTACGTTTGCATTGACTACTGTGTTCTTTAGATCACGTTTCTTCCCTATTCTGATGTTTGGTTTGAACAACAATTGAACCTCTTGACCATGTCTGCATGCTTTTATGCATTGAGTTGCTGCCACATGATTCGCCGATTAGATATTTTAAATACAAGCAGTTCTGCAGTTGCTGGAAATCCAAAGCAACACACACAAAATGCTGAAGGAACTCTGCAGGTCAGGCAGCATCTATGGAAATGAATGAACAGTCAACATTTCAGGCTGAGACCCTTCCTCAGGACTAGAAAGGAAGGGGGGAGACACCAGAATAAAAAAGATGGGGGAGGGGAAGGAGGCTAGCTGGAAGGTGATAGGGAAGCCAGATGGGTGAGCATTAATGAACAGGTGTACAGGTGTACCAAAAAAAGTGGCCACTCAGTGGAAATGCAGGTTCCAACTTTCCTAGCACCAAGAATATTCCAGAATGGGCTCATTGTGCTGTAATAAATAAATAAAATACAATTTCCAGCTTCTGCAAAATCTCTTTTATCTCCATTGTTGGATTTGAGGCAGCTTTGAACCACAGAGCTCTTTGCAAAGGAGTGAGAGATTAGAGGTGTGAAAGAGAGCTGAAGGGATTGAACAGCTCAAGTGGGTTTATTACCTTCCTACTAATATTTCCCTTTTCACTTCGCCTGATCCGCCACTCCGAAGATGACACCTTTGATTGAATATAAAAGCAAGGATGTAATTTTGGAGCTTTGTAAGTCACTTGGAGAATTTTGAGCAGTTTGGGGTTCCTGATTTTAGAAAGGGTGTGCTGACACTGGAGATGGTTTAGAAGAGGTTCATGAGGATGATTCCGGGACTGAAAGGGTTACCATCTGAGGACCGATTGATGGCTGTGGGCCTGGAATTCAGAAGAATGGGGGGGGGGGGTCTCATTGAAACCTATTGACTGCCTCGATAGAGTGGAGGTGGTGAGGATGTTTTCTTGATGGGGCGCATTTAGGGCCGGAGGACACAGCCTCAGAATAGAGGGATGTCCATTTAGATCAGAGATGAGGAGGAATTTCTTCAGCCAGAGAGTGAATCTGTGGAATTCATTGCCATAGGCAACTGTGGAGGCTAAATCTTTGGGTACGTTTAAGCAAGGGGTTGATAGATTATTGATTAGTTTTTATGTATATTTAAGGCAGAGGCTGATAGTTTCTTGAATGGTCAGGGAATGAAGGGTTACAGGGAGAAGACTGATTTGAGCTGAGAGGAAAATGGATCTGCTGTGATGAAATGGCGGAGCAGACTTGATAGGTCTGTCAATTTTCTTCCACCACCCTTTGAGGAAGAGAGTTTCAGAGGCTCACAACTGTTCTTCAGGTTAATGGGTGAACCTTCATTGATAAACAATGACTCCTGGTTCTAGTATGAACTACATGGGGAAACATCCTCTCCAATTCACACAGAATGCTGGAGGATCTCAGCAAGTCAGGCAGCATCTACGTAGAGGAATAAACACTTAACTTTTCAGTCCTCAGGGCGAGGTTCTCAGCCTGAAATGTTGACTCTTTATTCCACTCCATATATGCTGCCTGGTGTATTGAGTTCTCCCAGCATTTTCTGTGAGTTGTTCAAGATTACCAGTATCTGCCGAGTCTCTTATGTTTATGATCCGTTCCAATTCACCCTGTCAAGGCCCAACAGAATCATTCAAGTCACCCCCCACCCCTCAGTCCGTACAAGCCTGGCCTCTTCATACATTGACACACCCATTCAAAGTTCAAAGTGCATTTATTATCAAAGTATGTGTACAGTATTAAATCTTGAGATTCGTCCCCTAACAGACAGCTACAAAATAAAGAAACGCCAAAGAACCCATAAAAAAAGACTGTTAAATACCCCAATGAGCAGAGAAAAAAGATCATGCAAACAGTAACCACCAGCAAAAAGACTTTTGTGTATGATATTCATAATCATTTACCAGAAAAAGAGTTATTAACAAAATATTTAGTTGTTTTCCTTGTTTCATCAGCCACCAGCCAGAAGTCAGTGAGATTCACCAGTGCCAACTTAAACCCATCATCATCAGCATCATCATCATTATGTACCATGTCAGAAGATGGTACAATTGGGGTCTTCCATCTGCCTTTAATAAGAGAAGTTCTAATAAGCTCTTTGAAACTTTTGCCTGTCCATCCTTGATGTAACTCATGAATGTCACGCGCTGTTGACCGCCCACAATAGGTTTCATATCTCTGAACTGCCTCGAGCACCTTGAAACCTTCCCTAGATAAGCTGACCAATGTTGTAGTCATTACACTGGATGAGGTCTCCCCAATGCCTTTTAAAATATTCATCTTTAAGTGAACCATGATAATGAATATTGAATAGTATAGAGTTGCAGTGTGAAAAGGAAACCTTGCAGTCAATCAGAAATTCTCTCTACGGGAACAAGATTATCAATCATTCTCCTACTCTTTATCTAAAGCTTTGTGCTTTTTGCACCCTGCAGTATTTACATTGTTCTCTTTTTAAGAGCCACTGTTGTATTTGTCTGCACTACCCCTTCAGGCAGAGATTTCCCCTAGACTTTCAGTGTTTTGAAGTGACTCGTTGCTGTTTCAGTCAGTGCCACTCCCATCTCCCCTCAAGCCTCAAGTGTACCTCTGTTACTGCTGACAATTACCCTTTCATACCTTTCTTACCAGACACAACTAGCCTTCAATGTTATTTTTCACCTGTAGGGACAGGAGAATAGAGTCCACTTCCCCCGACAGAGGTATTAATCCTATGTTATGCTTCCAGCCACATCACGTAACTCATTGCGAAATGGTGTTACACTGATTATGAACTCATGTTGAGATTCAGATCACTTATCAGTATCACCTCTATGATTACTAATCTCCACTTGGAGTACTGTGCTCAGTTCTGTTCGCCTCACTAGAGGAAGGACGTAGAAACTATAGAAAGGGTGCAGAGGAGATTGATAAGGATGTTGCCTGGGTTGGGGAGCATGCCTTATGAGAATAGGTTGAGTGAACTCGACCTTTCCTCCTTGGAGTGACAGAGGATGAGAGGGGACCTGGTAAAGGTGTACAAGATAATGAGAGGCATTGATCATGTGGATAGTCAGAGGCTTTTCCCCAGGGCTGAAATGGCTGGCACGAGAGGGCATTGTTTTAAGGTGCTTGGAAGCAGGTACAGAGGAGATGTCAGGGGTAAGTTTTTTACGCAGAGAGTGGTGAGTGCATGGAATAGGCTGCCGGCAGCGGTGGTGAAGGCGAAAATGATAGGGTCTTTTAAGAGACCCCTGGATGGCGACATGGAACTTACAAAAATAGAGGGCTATGGGTAAAGCCTAGGTAGTTCTAGGGTAGGGACATGTTTGGCACAGCTTTGTGGACCAAAGGGCCTGTATTGTGCTGTAGGTTTTCTATATTTCTATGTTTCTATGTCCTTAACGCTGCCTAATTGTTACTGAGTTCTTCAAACAAGCCTTTCCTGCCTGAGGGTTTGATCTTTGTAAAATGTTCAGGTTCAGATTTAGATTTAGTTCAGATTTAGATTTAGGTTCAGATTCAAATTCAGATTCAGATTCAGATTTAGATTTAGATTTAGATTTAGATTTAGATTCAGATTCAGATTCAGATTCAGATTTAGATTTAGATTTAGATTTAGATTTAGATTTAGATTCAGATTCAGATTCATTTATCTAACGTATGTGCCTAGCTATTAAAAAAAATAAAATTCCTCCGGTTTTACCCTCGGATGTCTCCGTGGCTCTTTTAATTCATACCACGAATCTGAGCATTTCACCGTTTGCCAAGTCCCAAAACCTTCCGCCTCTCAATGTGCACAAGCCTTTAATGTACACATTTTCTCTGTTTCCACTCGATCAAAACCCTTCATAATTTTACTGACTTTTGTTAGGTCACCCTTCAACTTCAAGTTCCAAGGGAATGCGAGGTTCTGTCTCATTTCTGATATTGTAGATTATCACTGCATCTTCTCCAGCCTCTTCTAAATCAATTATGAAACCAAAGGATTTCTCTGAGAAGAAAGAAAAATAATTTTAATCCTGGATATTCTCTCTTTTCTCTCCCTGCCCCATTAGGCAGGAGGTACAAAAACTTGAAAGCACATACCAGCAGGCTTAAAGACAGCTTCTATCCATAATTGAATGTTCCTTTACATGATAAGATGGTTTTTTGACCATACAATCCATTATGGCCCTCGTACCTTATTATCTGCCTGCACTGCATTTTCTCTGTAACTCTCAAACTTTATCCGGCATTCTGTCATTGCTTTTCCTTTTTCTACATTGCATTGTTTAATAAGATCATCTGAATGGAAAACTAGCAAACTTTGTCACTGTACCTCAGTTCAAGTGACAATATTAAACCAATTGCAAATCTGATTACAATATGGTGACTGGAACCAGATGCAATATGTCAAGTTTAGTGTAAATTAGGCGGATTCTGCACAACTTGCCTACTTTTCTATTGTGTCCCTCCAGAAATACACACTCACACTTTGTCTGCGGCTTTGTCCTCTGGTAATGCTAACCTGTGCAACAATGTGGAGAATAATGAAAACCGGAAAGAAGGGAAAGGAAAGAAAGAAAGAGAGAGAGAAAGAAAGAAAAGAAAGAAAGGCAGACAGGAAGGAAGGAAGAAAAGTAGGCAGAGTTATCTCGAAGCTCATCATCAACATGGTTATCTTGATTATACCTCTGCTCACCCTATTTCCTGTAAAAATGATATTCCCTTTTCTCAGTTTCTTTGCCTCATTCGGATCTGTTGCCAGGATGTGGCTTTCCATTCCAGGATATGAGAAGTCTTCCTTCTTTAAAGAAACAGGGTTTCCCTCCCTTTTCTTTTGATGCTGCCCTCACCTGTATCTACTCCATTTCCCGTACGTCCACATTCACCCTATCTTCCTGCTGCCGTAATAGTGATGGTGCCTCTTGTCCTTGCCTACCACCCCATCAGCCTCTGTACCCAACATATTATCCTCCACAACTTCTGCCATTTCCAAAAGGATCCTACCACTAAACATATTTTCACTACACTCTCCACTTTCTGCAGGGATGGCTCCCCCCTTGGTTCCCTTGTCCCTTTATCACTGCCCACTAATCTCCCTCCTGGCACTTAACCCTGTAAGCGGCCTGACTGCTACACCTGCCCATACACCTCCTTCCTCACCTCCATCTAGGGCCCCAGGCAATCTTTCCAGGTGAGGTAACACTTCACCAGCGATTCTGCTGGTGTCGTCTCTTATGTCTGATGCTCCCGATGTGGACTCTCTCCATTGGTGAGACGCGTCGTAAATTGGGGGACCACTTCGATGAGCATTTCCACACCATCTGCCACAAGTGGGACTTCCCAATGGTCAAATATTTTAATTCAGATTTCCATTCCCGTTCAGACATGTCGATCCATGGCCTCCTCATGTGCTAAGATGAACCCTCGCTCAGGGTGGAGGAGCAATACGCTATACTCCATCTGTATACTCTTTAACCTGATGGCATGTGTATTGGTTTCTCTTTTCATTGAACAAATTTCCCCCCACTTCCTCTATTCCACACTCTGACCTTTTACCTCTTCTCACCTGCCTTTTACTTCCATTTTTGTTCTCTCCTCCTGCCCTTCCTCCTATTGTCCACTCTCCTCTCCTAGCAGATTCTGTCTTCTTCAGCCCTTGACCTTTCCCGCCCACCTAGCTGCACCTATCACCTTCTATCTAGCCTTCTTCCCCTCCCCCTACTTTTATTCTTGCATCTTCCCCCTTCCTTCTCAGTCATGAAGAAGGGTCTCACTCTGAAACGTCAACTGTTTACTCTTTTCCATAGATGCTGGCTGGCCTGCTGGGTCTCTCCAGCATTTCGTATGTGTTGATTTGGATTTCCAGCTTCTGTGGAGTTTCTCATGTTTTTGGTTTAGGACTCCTTTCGGGATATCTCAGCATCTTACATCGCAGTGCTTAAATTTCTTCTCAGACATGATCTATATTGTAATGTAGCACAGCAGAGAGGAAGAGAGTTGGAATGCAGCAGATCCCCTCAGAGCAATGTGATGAAAACTAAATAATTCATCTGGTGATCTTGCTTGAGATTAAAGTCTGGCCAGGAGAATTTGGATATGTCTTTTTTGAAACAGTCCCATTGGTCCTTTTAGAACTCTTGAGAGTGCCGATGATACTTTCAAGTCTTAGCTTCAAGCCCCGGGTAGGGAGAGATGTTGATTTCCCTCTGTCTATGTAGCTCCAAGGTGCATTGTCCACAGGTCTGTTGCCTACAGTGTATGTGTCCATAAGTAGTTAACTGGTTTGTATGGTTTTTCATTGCATTCTTTCATGAACGGACAGTGAACCCATGAATATTTTGTCAGTCATTTTTACCCTCTCTCTTTGGCACTGCTTATTTTCTTTACTTATTATTGTGATTTATAGACTTTATACTATGTGTTGCAATGTACTGCCACAAACCTAAAAAAATCACAACATAGGCCGGTGATATTCAACCCGATTCTGATTCTGAAATTGCTGGGAATAGCGAGATATGGGTCGAATGCATCAGGAGGGACTTCATTTAAATCAGCATCGTGTTTGGTGAAAGCAACATTGTACGGTGTATGTCTACACTCAATAGCCACTTTAATGTCTCCCTCCTGTACCTAATAAAGTGGCCACTGAGTGCACATTTGTGATCTTTTGCTGCTGTAACTCATCCACTTCAAGGTTCAATGTGCATTCGATATGCTCCACTGTTGTAATTATCTTATCTTCCTGTCAGCTTGAACCAATCTGGCCATTCTCCTTTGACCTCTCATTAACAAGGCATTTTTACCCACAGAACTGCTGCTCACTGGATGTTTTTTTTTGTTTTTCACACCATTATCTGCAAAGTCTCGAGACTGTTGTGTGTGAAAAATCCCAGGAGATCAGCAGTTTCTGAGATACTCAAACCACCCCATCTGGCACCAGCAATCATTTCCGGCATCAACATAGCCATGCCCAAACTTACGAACCTTAACCCTAATAGGTACATTTTAGTAATAAGGGAGGAAACTGGAGTACCTGGGGGAAACCCACACGGTCACGGGGAGAACATGCAAACTCAGATCGGTGATCGCTGTCCCTGTAAAGTGTTGCATTAACCACTGCACTACCGTGCCACCCCATGTAAGTGCTATGTGTATGAGCAGTGTGACCTTTGGATGAGTCCTCATTCTGAGCTCTTGCCAGCTTACTCAGGTGAATATTAAACATCTCAGTTGACAGAAAACAGAGGAGGAGCAGGGGTATTCACCCTATCCTGGCCAGCAATTCTCTTTCAACCAGCACCACTGAGCCAATTAACTCATTCATTATGTTCACTGTTCACGAGATCGTGCTGAGTACAAATGTCTAATCACTGTCGTGGCAGACAGCACATCTTCAAAACAAATTCATTTGCCACAAAATCCCTTGATAACCTGAGAGGCATTAAAAGGAGCCAATTATAATCTCTTGCTTAAGTTCTTTTTTTTGTCTCTCTTCTTCTCTCTACTTCTTTCTCATTTCACCACCCTTCTCATCATCCCTGCCACAGAATTATGAAATAAAAAGACAGAACATAGAACACTTTAGCACACTAAAGACTCTTTGGCCCACAATGTTGTGCTTATAGTCATAGCATTGTACATATCTTGCATTTACCTAGTGTTACATACCCCGTAACTGGGTTGCCAAACCAGCGGAAATGGATCACTCAGTTGGAGTCTGGATTACTAGAACTAAGAAAGTTTTATTAAAGAAACAAGCAACACAGTACTCTAATCAAAAGGATAAAAAATGCAACAGTTCAGCAATGATAAACACACATGTGCACAGAATTAAGATAACAGGATCAATCAAGCTCTATCGTTGTCTAGGGGTAAATGACCAGTTTCAAAGTGATGCAAAGTTCAGTTCAATTTAGTTCAGTTCAGTTTGCAGTAATCGCTGCCGTGGCGATGGACAGTGGGGGGAAGGAGAGAGAGAGCAAAACGAATGAATATTCAAGGCTTCCACACAGACCTTAGCAGTCAGCTTTCGGGTGAGTCCTTTGTGATGTCATCTGAGGTCACCGACCGTGACCCCTCCGTTTCCAGATACGGTCGTTTCTCTGTGGTGAACCCAGCACCCAGGCAAGGGTGGACACACACCAGGTTCCCACCGATCGTGCCTTTCCACCCTGAGCGTCTATGGCTTGATCCCACGATCAGCCGTCCAAGAACTTCCCACCGACTTGTGAGAGGCGCACCGCTTCCAGGGTCTCGTTACCTCGGGTGTCGTGTGTGTGTCCTGCCTTAGCGAACCTGTCCCTTTTTATCCCCCTGCTGGGGTATCGCCTGTCCATCACTTCAAACAGTTCAGGGTTCGAAGGGGGAGCCGATCTTGACAGCTCTCCTTCCCCTTCATTACACATCTCCAATGCTGCTCCATTGTTTTCCTTATCTCTCTCTCTCCTGAAGACAGGTGGTAGACCAACTGTTGATTCCACTGGTGCCAGCCCAAGACAGCTAACATCTTCATCGATGTGTATTCTTGTCACACTAGCACCTGAGGGAACGTTGTCCTCCATTTTGCACCTAGAAGAGGACAGTTGTAAAGGCTTGGGACTCTTCACTCTGTATAGTTAGTCATTGGCACACTTGAGCCAGAGACTGTTCAAGGTTTATAAAATCAGAGAGACTGGGAGTCAAGGAGCAATGTAGACAAGCATGGGAAGAGCTTAAATACAAGAGCTGGTGCAAGAAGCCGCAGGGTCTGTTTCTGCTCCAGTTTGTAATGTTCCCATTTTCCTGCCGAGAGAGCAGCAAGAAAGGTCAATCACCAGATTCCAACGTCTACAGTCGCTTGTGTTTCTGCTGTAGAAATACGTTGTTGTTGATGCTGTCTTCTTGGACATTTTGTATTGCTATTTCCTTGAAAATACAACAGTCAACTTCTTCTTCTTCTTCCTGAGCACATCACCCGTACTGTGGCATAGGTGGCTAGCAGCAGTCTGCCAGAGTTCCCTGTTCAGGCCCAAGGGTGGGTCAGCTCTGTGGCTTCTGTTTTTACCTCACAGATTCATACGTCTTCCAGGTGAAGATCCTTCGTCTCCCAGGGATAAGGTTTATGAAGCTTCTGTTGGTGTTTCTGTAGTTCTGGGTTTTTACAGGGTGGATTTGCTAAGCCCATGCCCAAATCTCCTCCTTTTGCAAACTGGCTTGGGTAGAGTTACAACAGTCAACAATTGGGTAAGTTTTGCCAGCTAGTGTTTTGAACTACAATCTATCAGGCCTTGAATCTTCAGTGAGTTGCAGATTTCTGGCTAGACACTGTCCAATGGGGAAGTCCAATACTCACTGGGTGATAAGCAGCACCTATTGCTTATTGGACTCCACACACAGAGCTGTGCAATGGGGTCCAGTCTGCATGGCATTCCCTGGCCTTCCTCTGGGGCTATTCTCTTTCTTATCCCGTTCCATCTGGATCTAACTGACTTGCAATGGGATCAAAGTGTAAGGGTGGTGTCCTGGTTATCATACCGCTAAAGCAGTGTCAGTGACCCAGGTTCAGTTCCCTGCCACTGGCTGTAAGAAGTTTGTACATTCTCCCCATGACCACGTGGGTTTCCTCCGGGTGCTCCAGTTTCCTCCCACATTCCAAAGACGTATGGGTTAGAAGGTTTATGGCACATTGGTGTAATTGTGCAGCAGGGGCTCATTGGGTTAATGCTATATCTCTGAATAAAAACAAATTAAAAAATAAAGCTTTCCAATCAGAATCTACAGGTGCATATTTGAATCAGAATCAGGTTTAACATCACCAGCATATGTCATGAAATTTGTTAACTTTGCGGCAGCAGTATAATGGAATACATAATAATAGAGAGGAAAAACTGTGAATTATAGTATTGTGTGTGTATAATAGGTAAATTAAATAAATAGTACAAAAAATGGAAATAAAAAAGCAGTGAGGTAGTGTTCATGGGTTCAATGTCCATTCAGAAATCAGATGACAGAGGGAAGAAGCTGTTCCTGACTCGTTGGGTGTGTGCCTTCAGGATCCTGTACCTCTCTCCTGATGGCAGCAGTGAGAAGAGACCATGTCCTGGGTGATGAGGGTCCTTAGTGATGGATGCCACCTTTTTTGAGGCATTGCTCCTTGAGGATCTCCTGGATACCATGAAGGCTAGTCCCCATCCTGGAGCTGACTAACCTTACGTCTCTCTGCAGCTTAATTCATTCTGGTGCAGTAACACCCCACCCCTTTACCAGACGGTGATGCAACCAGTTAGAATGCTCTCCGTGGTACCTCCATAGAAATTTGCCAGTGTTTTAGGTGACATGCCAAATTTCCTCAAGCTCCTAGTGAAATATAGCCACTGTCATGCCTTCTTTGTAGCTGCACTGATATGTCGGCCCCAGAATGGATCCTCACAGATGTTGACATCTAGGAACTTGAAATTGCTCACTCTTAAAATTATTCTACTTCAATTTATCCATAACTTTTTTCAATTTCTTTTGTGTTTTAATTAACTTCATCTTTAAAATCATTTACAAAAATTGTAATCATTTTAAAGTATCAATGAATAATATATAATATACTTTAAAAACTGTTTAAATCCATGATGTCTTTGACAGAAGTTAAAACCCTGCCCTCTTTTGACAAGCAGCTGTCAGAGTCATTTCAAGGGTGGGGCTTATACACTGCACTGCCAGGAGTCAATGGACTAGACTGATACGTGAAGGGGGGCAGTGAGGTGTGTTCTATGCATCTGTCCTAGGTGGATAGGCGGTGGGTCTGAGCCCAGTGAGACTCTCTTACCTCCTTAAGGGCATCACCTCTCTTTAAGATCATTTCCTGCACGTCCAGGCTTCTGTGTTGCCTTTAGTATCAACACCAAAGGTGAGAGGGCAAGCACTTAGCATCTGCACTGTCATTCTGCACAAGCCAATCTGACTGCGGCACTTAGTCAGTGAAACCTAAAACCTCCTCTTCAGAAGATAAGTGGGACCCAAACAGCCTCTAATGAAGTCTGGGGAATGAGTTGATGGGAAAAGGGGAGCCGTAAAGTGATTTTCCACGTGCACATTTATGACGGGTGAACCTGACCCTTCGGATAAATGGAACTCACGTTGCATTAGCTGATGCAAAGCAAGGATTTTTGAGTGCCAAGTTCCAAGTCTCTGGAAAGCAAGGTTGAGCTTTTAATTGATATTGGATTGGCAGCTCATTCAACAGGGTCACGCAAAGCAGTTCCTCTGCTACATCCTGTACATACTAAGTAATTATCCAGTACTTTTAGACTATTTCTCTCCACAGTGAGTTCCTCATTGATGGAAAGTGGGTGCACTAATTACTATGGGATGCATACTGTGCTGTCATCTTAATCACTGACACCTTTGCTCTTTCTAGGGGCCAGAGATGTCAACTTGGTGGGACCAGCTGTCAGTGTTCCGTTTCTGTTTTGTTCTTTAATATCTTTTCTCTTGCCCATTAAAGACTATTTCACACATCACAGAAAGCCTTGATGTGTCTACTGGTGCAGTAATGAGTCTGTCACTGCTGAAACCCACTCTCAGCCCTCAAAAGCATCTCCTTTCCAGGTGATCTCATTATTCACCCCTGTTTTTTTGGGACCTGCAAGATAAATTTGGATATTAAGAGAATTAAAGAGTCATAGATTAGTACAGCACAGAAACAGGCCTTTTGACCCATCTGATCCAAGCTGGTCTTGTTTGCCTGCATTTGACCCATAACTCTTTAACCCTTTCCTATCCATGTAACTGCCCAAGTCTCTTTTACATGTACCTACATGAACCACTCCCATGCACTCAGCCCAGTGAGGCTTTCTAATCAACTTTAAGAGCATTTCCTGCATCTCCAGGTTGGGAAGTACAGGGAAGTGGGGTGGATTATGAGTCTGCAGATGTTGGAAATCTGGAGCAACACACACAAAATGCTGGAGGGACTCAGTAGGTCAGGCAGCATCGATGGAAAGGAATAAAGTCGACATTTCAGGTTAATACTCTTCTTTAGGACTGGAAAGGAAGGCGGGAAGCCACCAGAATTAAAAGGTGGTGGCAGGGGAAGCAGGCTAGTTAGAAGGTGATAGCTGAAGCCAGGTGGGTTGGAAAGATAAAGGGCTGGAGAGGAAGGAATCTGATAGGAGAGGAGAGTGGACGATAGGAGAAAGGACAGGAGGAGGGGACCCAGGGGAGGTGATAGGCAGGTGAGGAGAGGTAAAGGGTCAAAGTGGGGAATAGAAAAGGGGACTGGAAGGGAGTTTTTTTTTTCCAGAAGGAGAATTCAATATTCATGCCATCAGGTTGGAAGTTACCCGAGCAGAATGTAAGGTGTTGCCCCTCCACCTCAGTGGCCTCATTGTGGCACATGAGGAGACCATGGATAGACGTGTCGGAACGGGTATGGGAATCATAATTAAAATGTTTGGTCACGGGGAAGTTTTGCGTTTGGCGGATGGAGTGGAGATGCTCGATAAATCGATAGATAGAGCAAAAGAGGAAGAGCGAGGTGGTGTTCCTTGGTTCATGACATGAAGGGCTGAATAGCCTGTTTTAGTTTTGGCTTCCGACATTCTTATGTTGATGAAAAGATTATCATGAATTCTCTGTGTGACACTGAGAAATCTTTGTGAGAGGTGACCATAGTATTGTGTTACCTTAGACCTGCGAGTTATGCCAAACCTTAGCTGTCTGTAGCAGGGCTACAGCACAGTCTCCATCTCCTGAAATCATTCAAAGTCAAGCCGATTATCATTACACAATACCTGTGTGCACAGGAGCAACGAAAAACTTACTCACAGCAGCATCACAGACACAGCACCACATCCGCAGCATTCACAGGAAGAACAGAACACAGTCCTTACTTGAAAGAAAACAATTTGAACAAAAGCAGGAAGATCATTTTAGTGCATAAAACTTCAAATTAATTTCTGAACTGTTTGACATCTCCTTATCCTTTCAAAAAGAATGGTTTCCAGTGCAGTCCTTTATTTTCAGCCTAAACTGTATTGATGTGAAACACAACAAAAATCAAATGAATGACTGTGCTCATTATCACATGAAGTTTCAAATCTTCAAAGAGGATATTTCTGCGGAGCAGCTGACATCTGCACTGACCTTACATTATTTAGCTATTTTAGCATGGATTAGGCCCTTCTGGCCCTTCAAGCAATGCCGCACCAGCAACCTCTGCTTAACCCTCACCTAATCAGGAGACCATTTACAATGACCGATTAACCTGCCCTGTATATCTTTGGAGTGTGGGAAGGAACCGGAGGACCGGGAGAAAGCCCACACATTCCACAGGGAGGATTGCAGAGACTCCCTGCGGAACAGTGTCGGAATCGAACTTCAAACTCTGAAACACCAAGCTACTGCTTATGTGGAAGCGTAAATAAACTAAAACTATCGATTTGTACTCCAGGGAGCGCGAAGCGCAGAATCAAATATCGCTGTGATGATTGTACATTCTAGTATCAATTGTTTGGCGACAATAAGGTATAAAGAATAAAGTATAAAGACTATCCTTTCACACTTTCTCTGCATGACACTTGAGATAACTATTTGAGCATTTTATGAAACTTTTATTTCATTGAGATACAGTGCAAAATAGGCGCTATCAGCCCTTCGAGTTCTGCGACCCTGCAACCCCCGATTTAACCCTAGTCTAATCACGGGACAATTTACAATGACCAATTAATCTACCAACTGGTACACCTTTGGACTGTGGGAGGAAACCGGATCACCCACAGGAAACACACGCAGTCATAGGGAGGACGTATAAACCCCTGAGGGGAAAGAGGGTCACTTGGAGGAAACAGTTGGCACGTGCAAGCTTGATTTCAACATTTAATCGAAGTTTGGATAGGTACATGGATGGTAGGGGTATGGAGGGCTATGGTCCCAGTGCAGGTCGATGGGAGTAGGTAGTTATATTGTTTCGGCATGGACTAAATGGGCTGAAGGGCCTGTTTCTGTGCTGCACTTCTCTATGACTCCGTGACTGCTTACAGGCAGCAACAGGAATTGAACCTGTATCGCTGGTACTGTAGACCATTGTGCTAACCACTATGCTACTGTGCTGCAGTTGTATCTCCCTCCACATAAAGGCCTAATTTCCTGGCAGTTTCCAGAATTTTCTATACTCATTTCGGATTAAAATCATGTCTCTTAAAAGCAAGAAGCAGACACAGGAGAATGGAGTTGCTGGGATCCGGAGCAAAAAGATAAACCACTGGAGAAATTCAGTGGGTCTGGCAGCAAATGTGGAAGGAAGTAGACAGCTGACCTTTTGGATTGAAACCCTTCAGCCAGAGTTCCTCCAGCAGCTCATTTTTTGTTCACTAGAAAGAAAGTTGATAAGAAATTGGGAGGCAATAGTTTTGGAACTGATTGGATTGTTCTGGAGAATGGGCAGCAGGGTAGCGTAGTGGCTGGCACAACACTGTACAGTACAGGCGATCTGGGTTCAATTCCCACCACTGCCTGTAAGGGGTCTGTACGTTCTCCCCATGACCCTGTGGGTTTCCTCCGGGTGCTCTGGTTTCCTCCCACAGGCCAAAGATATTCCGGTTGGTAGGTTAATTGGTCATTGTAAATTGTCCTGTGGTTAGGCTGGAATTAAATAGGGGTGTTACTGAGCGTTGTGGCTCAAATAGCCTATTCTGTGCAGTATCTCAATCAATCAATCAATCAATAAATAAATAAATAAACAAAGGAGTGAATATTTCAATCCGCTGATGGTGCTATAACGGTTCAGTAAAAATATTCCATAAATCATGGCATTGACAGTGTTTGCCACTATGCTGAAAGACAGATTTTTGCATTGGACACAGCGTTACCAGATGACAAAGTAATTTAAACAGAGGTGCAGTGTTGTACCGACTGTGACATTAATCAAATACACTGGCAAAGTTAAACCAAAATATTTCAGGGAATGCATGTTCAATGAATTGAATGGACCAATAAACCTGATGTCATTCCCTACTGCCTCTGGCAACAGTAATATATTCCTGATGATTCTTGCCAATTTCTTCAAATGCACTACAGAAATCATCCCATCCAGATGCATCACAGCTTGGTATGGCAACTGTTCTGCCTATGACTGCAGGAAATTGCAGAGAGCTGTGAACACAGCCCAGTCCATCACTCAAACCAGCAACCCCTCCATTCACCCTGTCTAGATTTCCCACTGCCTCGGGAAAGCAGTCAACATAATCAAAGACCATGTCCAGCTCAGGTATTTTTTCTTCTCCCCTCTTCTGTCAAACAGAAGATTCAGAAGTTTACAGACTCAGGGGACAGCTGGATATCCTCCCAGTTATGAGATTCTTGAATAGAGCTCTCCTGCACTAAAAGATGAACTCTTGATCTCCCAGTCTACCTCACTGTGGCCCTTGCTCTCTATTTGTCTGCTTGCACCGCACTTTCTCCTTAACTGCAACACTACAATCAGAACCTCCTGTACCTAATAATGTGGCCACTGAGTGTGTGTTTGTGGTCTTTTGCTGCTGTAGCCCATCCATTTCAGATTTCAATGTGTTGTCTATTCAGAGGTGCTCTTCTGCACAACACGTTGCAACATATACTCTAGTTATGTGAGTTTCTGTCTCCTTCCTGTCAGCTTGAACCGGTTTGGCCATTCTCCTCTGACCTCTCTCATTAACAAGGCATTTCCCCCCAAAGAACTGCCAGTCACTGGATGTTTTTTTTTGTTTATCGCACTATTCTCTGTAAACTCTAGAGACTGTTGTGCATGAAAATCCCAAATAATCAGCAGTTTCTGAGATACTCAAACCACGCATCTGGCACCAACAATCATTCCATGGCCAAGGTTACTTAGATCACATTTCTTCCTCATTCTGATGTTTGGTTTGAATAACGATTTAACCTCTTGACCACGTTTGCAGGCTTTTATGCATTGTGCTGCTGCCACACGTTTGGCTGCTTAGATATTTGCATTAACAAGCAGGTGTACAGGTATATCTAATAAGATTGATAGATAGATAGATATACTTTATTGATCCCGAGGGAAATTGGGTTTCGTTACAGCCGCACCAACCAAGAATAGAGCATAAATATAGCAATACAAAAACCACAAACAATCAAAGAACAAAATGCAAACTATGCCAGATGGAAAATAAGTCCAGGACCAGTCTATTGGCTCAGGGTGTCTGACCCTCCACGGGAGGAGCTGCAAGTTCGATGGCCACAGGCAGGAACAACATCCCGTGCCGCCCAGTGTTGTATCTCGGTGGAATATGGCCGAAGTCCAACAGTAAAAAGTTCAATATCCGGTCTACAAACACGTTCCTCGATCGTAATATGACCCGGATTGCACTAAATGTATATTCTGCATTCTGTTTCCATTTTGTACTATCTTAAGGTATTTATGCATGGGATGATTCATCTGGTTGTCAAACATTGTATTATGCTTTTCATTGTATTATGCCACAATAATAGACAGATATACAATAATAATTATAAATCAGAGAGCCCAACCAGCAGACCCGCTGACCCTATTCTTTGCTTCCTTGACAGCTTCCACATAGAAGAGTGACCTTCTCGACAGCCAACCAATCACAGGACCTCCAAGATCCCTCCCAGCACAGTTACTATGACAGTGGGCTTGAGGAATCAGAAACGCCAAGCAGCAAGTCATCCTCTGGGCCACGGCTGGGACCGCTTGCGCTGCCTGAGGACCACTACGAGCGCACCACTCCTGACGGCAGCATCGGAGAAATGGAGCACCCAGAAAATGGTAACTTCCATTTCTACTTTCTCAGGGACTGACAGGCCGTTCATGCCCAGTGCATTGTGGGAGACCTTCACCATATGGACTGGAGTAGCTGAAGGAAAAATTGTCTGGTAAATGCCAGGGCCCCCCTGAACACAAAGTGCAAAGGAGATCTTGGGTCCAATTCTATAGCTTCCTGAAAGCGGCAGCACAAGTAGATGAGGTGGTAAGGAAGGCCTAAGGCTTCATCTGTCAGGACATTCAATATAAGTGTCAGAAAGACAAGTTGCAGCAGTATAAAACTTCAGTTATACCAACATTTGGAGTGTTGTCTGCCGCTCTGTTCACCCCATTACAGGAAAGATGTGGAGGCTTTGAAGAGGATGCTGAAGAAGCTAATCAGTATGCTAGGTGGATGAGTGTATTAGTTACTGTATAAAGAGAGGCTTGTATTGTTTTCTCTGGAGGGTTGGAGCCAGACGGGAGTGGGCAAGGGGCAAGGATTAAGGGAAAGAACATGAGGAAATATTAGACAGTGACCCCACAGTGATGACCACTTTGTCCATTCTGTCTGAGCTAACATCTGCCCAGTCGTGACGCTAGTGAGAGACTGGAACCTATAGCATACAACAAAGCAAGCAAATATAAGAGACGCTTACTTGTTTTAACTAAAATTATCTGTGGTCCCTTTCTGTTGATTTCTGGAGGTGGTATGCAGAATACAGGCCGCCCTTGAGTAATGAGCAGGTTCTAATTTTGCCGATGGCCATAAATTGATTTTGTCCATAAAAATTTACTTGAATACATCCAGTATATTGATATGGACTGATAAGATAGAACAATTACCAAAGACAGAACCAAAGGAGTTCTGCCACAGGTCAGACTTCTCAGTAATATCATCGTTTGTATGTGGAAGTGTTGGGTGTTTGTAACCTAGAGACAGACTATATCTGAAACATCGTTCAAAAGCATACAGTGCGATTTCCACAATCTCTTATTTGTGTGTGTGTGTGTGTGTTGTATCTACTGATAAAAGATGAGTTTGCTGTGTACGTATGCACACATATGTATATGTGAAAAGTGATTACTGGTATTTCTGGTGCAAGCTTGTGCAGGTTATTTATACATAAAGTGAGCAAAACACACAAAATGCTGGAGGAACTCAGCAAGTTAGGCAGCATCTACAGAGGGAAATAAACAGTCAACGTTTCAGGCCCCCTTTCTTTCTAGTCTGGATGAAGGATGATGCCCCGAAATGTTGACTATTGCTTTCCTTCCACAGATGCTGCCCGACCTGCTGAGTTCCTCCAGGGTTGTGTGTGTGTGTTACTCTCGATTTCCAGCATCTGTACAATTTCCTGTGTCCCTTATACATAAAGTGAGTTTTGGTACCCAGTTGTATGTTTTCACACACATGTGTGCCACAGTTGTGAGTCCATATGTGTGTGTGCGCGAGTGTGTGTGTTTTCAGCTAACTGAATTTCAATTTTAAAATGTAGACGAGTTTGTTTGAATGAAAGGAAGTCTTTCCTTCTCACTGGACGTTGAATCAAGTCAGATCTTTTCCTGAGCCATAGATTTAGCATGACTGCCTCTTCCAGTGCAGGTGTACAGACAGGAACAAAAACAATACAGCTCATAGGCGCAATCTCTGCATTACACACTAGCTAATTGCAGCTGATTATATGTGCGATTGTTCCAGGATTATTAAAAGGTTTAGACTCTCTGGTCTCATTGTCAAGGCCAGCTGATTCCCACAATTGGAGTTGTTTTTTAACTGTTTTGTTTCATTTCCATTCTATTCTTTATCCTCCCCATCATTCACCAATTCTCCCATACCTCTCACCCCTCACCCATCCATTCCCAGGCAGACATCAATTGTTTTAAAGTTACAATTCATTTGAGAGCGTCCAACTCTAAACAAGGATCCAAATCCTTGACCCCTTCCTTTTCCCTCAGCCTTTGCAGTGGGGCTATTTTAAAAGTTATTGTTGCTGTGTTTGGTTTTTATGTTATTTCTCACCAGTTTTTTCTCCCCCATCCTTTTCACTCCACAATCTCTCAGCATTAGCTGGAATCTCTGGCACTCTTCACTATTCTGGCCCTGTGAAGTGTGAGTACGGACAGCTGTTTAGGCTGCAGCATGTACGCACACATACGGCCACTGGAGACACACCTGCCAGCATGCACATGTTCAGCTTTTCACCCACACACTCACATACATGCACAGACGCATCACACGCACACCAGCAAAATCATGATGAAGACGTGCTAAAAAACATATGGATATGCACACATTGACATTCATCTGAAAGCACACACATGCAAACATACAGACTCTCTCTCTATCTCTCTCTCTCTCACACACACACACACACAGTCAGCCTCACAGTCTCACACAGCACACACACATATATACGTACACATATAGACACACAGTCTTGCAGTACACACACACACACACACACACACACACACACACACACACACACACACACACACCTGAGCTGACATAATCTCTCTTTCTCTCACAAATGCAGAGAAGCACATGTGTAGCCTCACACACAATCTCACACAGTCTCATACACAAACATGTACTATACAGTCATACAAATACACATGTACACAGACACAAATGATCTGTATGGATGGCAGACAAAACAGTTTTTCATTGTACAGTGGTGCAGTACTGTGCAGAAGTGTAAGGCAACTAGGGTGCCCAAGATTTGTGCACAGTATTGTAGTAATTTTATGTACTGCACTGTACTGCTGCCACAATAAAAAACACATTTAATGACATGTAAGTGATGATAAACCTGATTCTGATATGGGTCTCTATTGTGGACTGAGAGTGGGAAGGGGGCAGGAAGAGGGGAATTATGTTTGGAAAAAGGGGAAGGGGAAGGGATAGGGGAGGGATCAGGAAGCACCAGAGAGACATACTGTAATCATCAATAAACCAATTGTTTGGAATCAAATTACCTTGCCTGGTATTTCAGGGCTAGGTGTGTCTGCATTCTCACCACCAAACCCCCTCCTCTTCCCCTGCCTCCAGCATCCCTTCTCTGCCACCTGTCCCACACCCCTCCCACAGTGCTGCACCCTCGTCATTCCCAACATCTTTTGCTCCCACCACATTTACAAACTCTTTCTCTGTTCTTTGTTGACAAATACAGTACTGTGCAAAAGTTTTAGGCACTCTAGCTATACACGAGTGCCTTATAGAGCCTCAATATCACATCCCTGCTCTTATATTCTATACCTCTAGAAATGAATGTCAACATTGCATTCTCTTTCTTCACAACCAACTCAACCTGGAGGTTAACCGTTAGGGTATCTTGCACAAGGACTCCCAAGTCCCTTTGCAACTGTGCATTTTGAATTCTCTCCCCATCTAAATAATCATCTGCTCGTTTATTTCTTCCACCAAAGTGCATGACCATACACTTTCCAACATTGTATTTCAGTTGCTGGTCAAAGTTCAAAGTAATGTTTTTATTAAAGTACATAAATGTCACCATACACTGCCATGAGTTTCATTTTCTTGCAGGCATTCCTAGTAGATACAAAGAAAAACAATGGTATCAATGAGAAACTGCACACAATGACAGATGATCAATGTGCAAAAGATAGCAAATTATCCAAGTAGAAAATAAATCAAAATAATAATAATAAGAAGAAGAAATAATAAGAAAAATATGAGTTGTAGAGTCCTAGAAAGTGGGTCCATAGGTTGTGGAATCAGTTCAGTGTTGGGGTGATTTATCCACTCTGGTTCAGAAGCCTCACGTTAACCAGGTGAGATCCATTCCCTGCAGGTAGACAATAAGATGAAAAGGTCACCATGAGGGAGATTGGGAGATCAAGAGTTCATCTTCATCATAAAAGAAGTTCATTCAAGGGTCTGATAACAGCAAGATGGAAGCTGCCCGTGAGCCTGCTAATACGTGCTTTCAAGCTTTAATATCTTCTACCCGATGGGGGAGGAAGGGAAGGGTTTTTGATGATGTTGGCTGCTTCTCCAAAGCAGCAGGAAATGTGGACAATAGGGGTAGAGATGAGTTTATATGATTTGTTGAGTTGTGTCTTTTATAGGGAAGTTGAGTGTATGGGAAAGCATATGACTCTATTCGGTCGATGAAGCACACACAAGATTCTGGAAGAACTCAGCAGACATGGAGAGAAATAAACAGTGAACATTTCAGGCTGAGGTCCTTTATCAAGATTGATACAGCATCTCGGCTCGAAACATTGACTGTTTATTCCTCTCCGTTCATGTTGCTTGGCCTGCTGAATTCCTCCAGCATATTATGTGTGTTACTCTGGATTTGCAGCATCTGCAGAATCTCTTGAGTTTAGTTAATAAAGTGTAGGAGGAGGTCTAAATGAAGTAAACTTTGCATTTCGATGATTTGGTGTGTTGAGTGGTTAATAGTGTTCAACACTCTGAGGAAAACCCTCTGCTCACTGCAATTTTTCTTCTACCCACATGAGATGGCAGACGGGTCCTGGGTTGAACATCTTGGCTTGAAAGGTAGCATCTTTGGCACGGCACTTCTTCCTCTGTGCAGCACTGGAGAAGAGGGCCAGAGGGTTAGTTCTGTGCCATAGTGCCATGGAGAGCCAGTGTTTTACTTCCCTTAACCTGAGTAGAGTGTAATGTAACCTCTGGGAAAAGACAGTGCAAGGGTGTCCAAGTGGACTCACTGTGTTGTGGTGCACAGTAAATAGCACACAGATATTTGACAGGAGGCCTTTGCAGTCCTTTCAGTGTTTGCCAGCAATAATCTATCGCTCCAGTGTTGATGGTGCATCTCGCTAGCAATTCTCCTTGCCTCCCCTTCTTGTTATATAGTTACCATGTAACATGTCAGAATGATTTTGATTCTGTGTGGTCTGTGTACTGCACTCTGAGTGTTGCCTTGAGCTGTCTGTGGTTCAGTAATGCTCCCGCATGCTCTAATTTAATATTTGATGGTTTTTGCCAGCTTGGTTGTCACGGGAGGATTTGATATTGTTTGTGACTGTGTTGGTCACTCTTGCAGTGGCTCCTGAGGTAATTCTCAAGGAAGTAATCAGGATGTAGAGTGCATCTGGCATGTTAAGCATGCCAGCGGAGTCGTGGGGAAAGCGATTCAGCTCCTCTTGGTGACAGCTTCATGCAGACGCGTGATGTTACTGTTTTGAGCAAACTCAAGCCGACCGAGAAGATGGCAGGTACTGACTGTTACCTGCGGTGAGCTACCTGCTTGCAGTGAGCACCAGCCGAGGCAGTGGCACAGCTCGCATTTTTGTGCCTCATAGTGCCAAAGACCTATGAGGGGCACAGACAGGCACAGACAGGGTGAATGTACTCAGTCTTTATCCCAGGATTGGGGAATCGAGATCCAGACGGCATGTTATGTTGAACTTGCATCAGATGTAGAAGAGTCCAAATTTGGAGTATTGTGTGCATTTCTGGTCACCTACCTACAGAAAAGATATCAATAAGCATTGGAAGTGTATGGTGAAAATCTACAAGGATGTTGCAAAGATTTGAGGACCTGATTGATTGGGAAAGGTTAGGACTTCATTCCCTGGAGCATAGGAGAATGAGGGGAGATTTGATAAAGGTATACAAAATTATGAGGGGTATAGAATGGATAAGTGCCTGCAGACTTTTTCCACTGAGGTTGGGTAAAATGAGAACTAGAGGTCATAGGTTAGGGGTGTAAGTTGAAATATTTAAGAGGAACCTGAAGAAGAACTTCTACACTCAGCAAGTGGTATGAGTATGGAATGAGTTACTGGCAGAACTGCTGGATGTGGGATTGCTTTCGACATTTAAGAGAAATTTGGATAGTTACATGGATGTGAAGTTTATGGAGGGCTATGGTCCAGGCGCGGGTCGATGGGACTAAGCAAAATAATAGCATGACATGGACTAGATGGGCTGAAGAGCCTGTTTCTGTGCTAGAATGTCCCGTGACTCTATAAGTTTAAGGAGGAAGGGGACAGATTTATTAGGAACTTGAGGGGCAACCTTTTTTTCACAAAGTGTGCTGTCCATGTGGGATGAGCTGCTGAGGAAGTGATTGAGGCAAATAAAATGACAATCTCTAAAAGACAATTAGACGGGTACACGGATGCACTCAGTCTTGTTTCAACGGTTGGGCATTCAAGATCTAAACGGTTCAGCTTTAAGGAGAGAGGGGACAGATTTAAAAAGGGGCAACTTTTTACTCAAAGTTCAAAGTAAATTTATTTTCAAAGTGCACATATGCCACCATTTACAATCCTGAGATTTGTTTTCTTGCGGGCGAAATCAGTAAATCCAAGAAACATAATAGAATCAATTAAAGGCTGTACAAAACAGAATGGACCACCAGCCGATGTGCAAAATACAACGAACCGTGCCAATACAAAAGGAAAAAAATGACAGTAGTAAGGTTGGTGTTTATGTGGAATGAGCTGCCAAAGGAAATAGTTGAAGGAGATACACTATGGACTTTTAAAAAGACAGGTACAAAATTGCAAACGAGAAAATCTGCAGATTTCGGCAGGACTGGAGAAAAAAAAAAGATGGGTAGATTTAAAAGGTAGGGGAGGGGAGAGAGAAACACAAGGTGATAGGTGAGGCTGGGAGGGGGAGGGGTGAAGTAAAGAGCTGGGAAGTTGATTGATGAAAGAGATACAGGGCTGGAGAAGGGGGAGTCTGATAGGAGAGAACAGAAGGCCATGGAAGAAAGGAAAGACGGGAGGAGCACCAGAGAGAGGTGATGGGCAGGCAAGGAGATAAGGTGAGAGAGGGAACAAGGGGATGGGGAATGGTGAAGGAGTAGAGGAGGGCATTACCCTGAAGTTCGAGAAATTGATGTTCATGCCATCAGGTTGGAGTCTACCCAGACGGAATATAAAGTGTTGTTCCTTCAACCTGAGGATGGCCTCATCACAACAGTAGAGGAGGCATGGATTGACATATTGGAATGGGAATGGGAAGTGAAATTAAAATGGATGGCCACTGGAAGATCCCACTTCTACTGGCGGACAGAGCACAGGTACTCAGTGAAGCAGTCTCCCGACCTACGTCAGGTCTCATCAACATACAGGGTGCCACACCAGGAGCACAGAATGACCCCAACAGACTCACAGGTGAAGTGCTGCCTCACCTGGAAGGAGTGTTTAGGGCCCTGAATGATAGTGAGGGAGGAAGTGTAGGGGCAGGTGTAGAACTTGTTCCCCTTGTAAGTGTAAGTGCGTGGAGGGAGATCAGTGGGGACGGACGAATGGACAAGTGAGATTAGGGAGCGATCTCTGCAGAAAGCAGAAAGAGAGAGGGAGGAGGGAAAGATGTGCTTGGTGGTGGGATCCCATTGGGGATAGTTGAAGTTCCAGAGAATTACGTGCTGGATGCAGAGGCTGATGGGGTTGTAAGTGAGGACAAGAGGAACCCTGTCTCTGGTAGGGTGGCAGGAGGATGGGGTAAGAGCAGACGTGCATGAAATGGAAGAGGTGTGGTTGAGGGCAGCATTGATGGTGGAGGAAGGGAAGACCCTTTCATTGAAAACGGAGGACATCTCCTTCATTCTGGAATGAAAAGCCTCATCCTGAGATTGAAATGTCAATAAGGTTATGGACCAAAAGGCTTGCAGATAAGTCCAAATGGTTAGGAGCTAAATACTGGCAAATGGGTTTGCTTGGATGAGGCATCTTGGTCAACATGGAACAGTTATGACAAAGGAACTGTTTCTGTTCTGTATGACTCAGCGACTCTCTGATTCTGTGATCCGGATTCAATTCTGACCATCTGTGGTGAGTTTGCACGTTCTCCCTCCTCGCTGTGAGTTTCTTCAGGCTTTTGTTTCCTCTCACATCCCATAACTCTGTGAGTTGTTATGTTAATTGGCCCTATGGTGTAGCTATGTGGTAGAATGCAGGGAAAATTCAGGGTACACCTGCTGGGAGGGAGCATTATTAATATCAACATTTAGAGATCCAGGTAAGTAAAGCAGTAACTTTATGTCCAGTTTCAAGTTTAAGTTTATTGTCATTCAACCACGTACATGTATACCACCAAATGACACAATGTTCCTCCAGACTAAGGCACACAACACAGTACATACAAGTCACACACAACACATAAAGTAATATTACCACAAATACGTTAACAAGTCATAAAATATATTCAAGAAGACTGACTTTTTGCAGAAGATGCATTTACAACACAAGTTAAAAAGTAAACAGTATAGTGCTACTGTTGCGTCATAAGTGATGAGACCTGGATGGTGGCTGAAAGTTCAATAGTCTCACAGCCTGGGGAAGAGGATGTTTCCCATCCTAACAGTACTTGTCCTAATGCTACAGTACCTCCTACTTGAGGGCAGGGAGTCAAATGGATTATGGGATGGATAGTTGGGATCCTTGACGATGTGAAGGCCCCGCATTCCATAAGACATAGGATTAGAATTAGGCCATTTGGTTCATCATGGCTGATCCATTTTCCTCTCAGCCCCAATCTTCTGCCTTCTCCCCGTATCCCTTCATGTCCTGATCAATCAAGAACCTATCAATCACTGCCTTAAATATACATAAAGACTTCACATCCACAGCTGTCTGTAGCAACAAATTCCACAAATTCACCACTCTTTGGCTAAAGAAATTCCTCCTCGTCTCCATTCTAAAAGTATGCTACTCTATTCTAAGGCTATGTCCATTGTACTAGACTCCCCGCCACAGGAAATGCCCTCTCCACATCCACTGTATGAAGACCTTCCACCATTCAATAGGTTTCAATGAGGTCACCCCTCATTCTTCTGAATTCTAGTGAATAAAGGCCTTGAGCCATCAAACGCTCTTCATTTGACAAGCCGTTCAATCCTGGAATCTTTTTTGTGAACCTTCTTTGAGTACTCCTGGCAAATATTTTGGATGAGTGGAAGGGAAACCTTGATTTTACTTGACTTGAAGTGCAACTTTTACTGAGGAATTCCAAGGAAATTTTTGGCCAGGATCTTGGCCACTGTCTTCTGAGCCCCGTCAGTGGGTAATGTGCCTTTCTCTGTGCAACACCATAATGAAATAATGAGTCATTGCATTCTGTGTTCAACTCTGATGTGAAGCTCCTCGAGAGAGAATTCACTAATAAGATTCAAATATCATCATCTGCTCCATGCTGGCACTGGGGAAGAGCGGTGGGAAGCCAGCTTAGCTTTAATACGCCTGTGAATTATTTATTGGAAGTTAAAGTCCATTGATTGTTGTGGAACACAAACGGCAGAGATTTGGTTAGTTTTCAGAAAGATAATGACTATAGATTGCTGCTTTAGTAATGAGTTTTTGATGCCATCTGTGCATTGGGTAGTTGTGGAATCACATTGCACAGGAAGAGGCCATATGGCCCATCGGGAACATGCCAGCTCTTTGAAAGAACTCACCAATTAGTCACATTTACTACACTCTTTTCTGATATCTCCATGAATGCTTTTACATCTCAAGCACTTTTTCAGCTCCTAATTACTGATAATGATGAATGGATCTGCTCTCATTGCCCTAACAGCCAATGTGTTCAAGATCTGAACTTGTAGCATGTTAGACATTATAGACAGGAGCATCAGTGGTCATCAGTTTAGTTGTCCGCGGAATCTTGCAACCAGAGAATGATTGACCTCATACAGTTGAATCTAGGTACATCGGTGATTGCTCAGAGAGCTATTGAGAGGTGACAGCGCAAAGCCTCTTGTTAGACAACTTATGAATTATGATTATGAGGACATGCAGTCCCCTTTTATTGTCATTTAGTAATGCATGCATTAAGAAATGATACAATGTTTTTCCAGAATGATATCACGAAAACACATGGCAAACCGACCTAAAAACTTACAAAAACCACATAATTATAACATATAGTTACAACAGTGCAAAGCAATACCATAATTTGATAAGAACAGACCATGGCACAGTAAAGTCTCAAAGTCGCTCGAAAGTCCCATCATCTCACGCAGACGGTGAACCTCCAGCGCCGCCAACTTGCCGATGCAGCATCCTGGAAGCATCCGACCACAGTCCGACTCCGAGTCCGTCCGAAAACTCCGAGCCTCCGACCGCCTCTTTGACACCGAGCACCGAGCACCATCTCTGCCGAGCGCTTCAACCCCAGCCCTGGCAACAGGCAACAGGCAAAGCCAAGGATTTGGGTCCTTTGTCTCCGGAGATTCTCGATCGCACAGTAGCAGCGGCAGCGAAGCGGGCATTTCAGAAGTTACTCCAGATGTTCCTCTGCGCTTCTCACGGCTGTCTCCATCAAATCCGGATTGTGCACGGCCCCCTAGTTACACAAATATGATATTCATTCAGAACAGCCGCGCGCACTGCGTCGTGCCGCCATCTTCTCCTCCCTCCACGTCCAATTTAACAAATTGGCATCTGCAGTAACCTTGTGAGGAGAGCCTAGAATTAGAATCAGAATCAGATTTATTATCACTGATATATGTCACAAAATTTGTTGTTCTGTTGCAGCAGTACATAGAAATGACTTTAAGTTAGGTGCTATGGTAGCATTGCGGTTAGCGTGACTCTGTTACGGCCCAGGGCGTTCCAGGGTTCGGAGTTCTATTCCAGCACCATCGGTAAGGAGTTTGTACATTCCCCCCATGACCACGTGGGTTTCCTCTGGGTGCTCTGGTTTCCTCCCACAGTCTAAAGACATAGCGGTTAGTAGGTTAATTAGTCATTGTAGATTCTCTTATGATTAGACAGGTTGCTGGATGGTGCAGCTCATAGGGCTGGAAGGGCCTGTTCCACACTGTATCTCTAAATAAAGTAAATAACTAAAAAGTTACAATAAGAAATACATGAAAAAATAAATAAGTATTGAAAAATTGAGCAAAATAGTGAGGCAGAGGGTAAGAAGCTGTTACTGAAACACTGCTTTTGTGCCTTCAGACCCCTGTATCTCCTCCCTGACGGTAGCAATGAGCAGAGGCCATGACCTGGGAAGGGAGGACCTCAATGATGGATGCCATCCTTTGAAGAGTTCCTGTATGTGGGGAGGCTAGTGCACATGATGGAACTGGCTGAGTTCATAACCCTCTGCAGCATTTTCAGACCCTGAGCATTGGCACCCCCCAGTTAGAATGTTCTCCACAGTACGTCTGTAGAAATTCACTGGAGCTCTTTCTCGGGTTTAATATATATCTATCCTTTTCCCTATTGGACACAGGTCAATGCGAAACACAATTCTGATTTTGGAACACTATTTGGAAGCTTAATAATGCACTATATTAGGTTATGCAATTACTTTGCTTCAAGTTTAATAGAATAAGAAGAATCATCATTCCTCGTGTAGAGTCGAGTTTTTCTTTCATTCCAGATATTTCAAACACATAACATGAAGCATTTCAGAAGAAGTGAAATCAATAATGAACACAAGTGACTCGGCAGATGCTGGAAATCTTAAGGAAACACACACACACACACACACACACACACACACACACACACACACACAGATGACTGGAGGAACTCAGCAGGTCGGGCAGCATCTATGGAGGGGAAAAATTCCCCTCTACAGATGCTGCCTGAAATCAATAGAGTCATAGAAAAGTGTAGCTGAAAAACAGGCCCTTCAGCCCATCTAGTCTGTGCCAAACCATTTAAGCTGTCCTCTCCCATTGACCTGCACCGGGACCGTAGCTCTCCATATCCCCATCCATGTACCTCACCAAATTTCTCTTAAATATTGAAACTGAACCCGCATCTACCACTTTCCTCAGGCAGCTCACTGCACACGGTCACCACTCTTTGAGTGAAGAAGCTTCCCCTCATGTTCCCCTTAAACATTTCACATCTCACCCTTGACAGATGACCTCTGGCTCTAGTTGCACACAACCTCAGTGGGTCCTGAAGAAAGGACTCAACCTTAACCATGACCGTTTATTCATTTCCGTAGATGCTGCCTGACCAGCTGAGTTCCTCCAGCATTTTCTGTGTGCTGCTCAGTGGAATAAAACTGCCTGCATTTTTCCTGTCTTTACTCCTCATAATGATGTATATCTCTACTGTCTCCCCTCATTCTCCTACCTTTCAGGGAATATGGTCGTAAACTGTTCAACTTTTCCCTATAACTCAAGTACTCAAGTCCTGGCAACATCCCTGTGAAATTTCTCTTCAATTTTTGTGTTATGTGTATCTAATCATGTGGCTCTGAGACATCTTGAGTGCAAGAAGGATGAGACTGCGCAGGCGCGTGACGTAGACAGGACAGCGCAGAGAGTTTAAAAAGGAGACCACCCTATACAACGGGCAGTGGAGTGGATGACAGCAGAGTGTAGGGCTTTGGCTCAACGGGCTTACATGGTAATGGGAAGAGGCGAGAGCGAGGCACCAAATCTTTTTTCCCCCTTGGCGAATGGGCCCGGACAGACACAGGAACAGCAGGGCTCTCACAGCTAACGGTACGAGCTAACGGTTTAAAAAGTTTGTGTGTTTGGTGAGGTAAGTGGGTGAGTAAACTTATTTTTCCCTGTTTCTTCCTGTAGAATTAGGTAGCATGTCTGCAGGGTCAGTGCTTTGTTCAGGGTGTCAGATGAGGGAATAATGGGAGACCTCCAGTCTCCCTGATGGCCACATCTGCGCCAGCTGCACCGAGATGCAGCTCCTCAGAGACCGTGTTAGGGATCTGGAGCTGCAGCTTGATGACCTACTGCTTATTAGGGAAAGTGAAGAGGTGATAGACAGGAGCTACAGGGAGGTAGTCATCCCTAGGCTACAGGGATTAGAAAACTGGGTGAATGTCAGGAGAGGGAAGGAAAATGCCCGGATAGTGGAGCGCACACCTGTGGCTGCCCCCCTCAGCAACAAGTATCTCGTTTTGGATGCTGTTGAGGGGGATGACCTGACAGGGGACACCCACGGTGACCGGGTGTCTGGCACTGTTGTGCAAGAGGGGAAGAGGGAGAAGAGGAATGCGGTAGTCATAGGGGATTCCATAGTCAGAGGAACGGACAGGAGATTCTGTGAGCCTGATAAAGATACCCGCATGGTGTATTGCCTCCCAGGTGCCAGGGTTTACAGGATGTCTCGGATTGGGTCCAGAATATTCTGAAGGGAGAGGGTGAGCAGTCTGTTGTCTTGGTACATGTTGGTACCAATGACATAGATAGGAAAATGGAGGAGGTCCTCAAGAGAGATTTCCGGGAGTTAGGAAGGAAGCTGAGAAGCAGGACCCCCAGGGTAGTAATCTCAGTATTACTACCTGTGCCATGTGCTAGCGAGGGCAAGAATAGTAGGATCAGGTAGATGAATGCGTGGCTGAGAGACTGGTGCAGGGGGCAGGGCTTCAGATTCTTGGATCATTGGGATCTCTTCTAGGGAAGTATAACCTGTTCAAAAAGGACAGGTTACACCTGAACGCGAAAGGGACCAATATTCTGGCGGGAAGGTTTAATAGAGCTGTTAGGGAGGGTTTAAACTAATTTGGGAGGGGGATGAGAACCGGAATGATAGAGTGGAGGAGGGGGAAAACAGAAATAAATCTAAGATAGTGAGCAGTAAAGATGGCAGGAAGAACAGGCAGGTGATGGGGCAAATTTCTAGCCATTGGGATGAGTTGCAGTGCAATCAAAGCAAAAAGTACCAAATACTGGACTTAAGTGTTATACTTAAATGCATGCAGCATAAGGAATAAGGTGGATGATCTTGTCGTACAGCTACAGATTGGCAGGTATGATATTGTGGCCACCACTAAAGGATGCATGTCTCTGGGAGCTGAACGTCCAAGGATACACGGTGTATCAGAAGGATAGGAAAGTAGGCAGAGGGGGAGGCGTGGCTTTATTGGTAAGAAATGATATCAAATCATTAGAAAGAGGTGAGATAGGATCGGAAGGTGCAGAATCTTTATGGGTTGAGCTAAGAAATCGCAGGGGTAAAAGGACCTTGATGGCAGTTATATACAGGCCTCCTACAGCTGAAGTGATATGGACTACAAATTACAACAGGAAATAGAAAAGGCTTGTTAGAAGGACAGTGTTATGATCATTGTGGGGGATTTTAACATGCAAGTGGATTGGGAAAATCAGATCAGCACTGGATCTCAAGAGACAGAATTTGTAGAATGTCTATGAGTTGACTTTTTAGAACAGCTTATTGTTGAGCCCACTAAGGGATCGGCTGTACTGGATTGGGTATTGTGTAATGAACCGGAGGTGATTAGAGAGATTGAGGTGAAGGAACCCTTAGGAGGCAGTGATCATAACATGATTGAGTTCACTGTGAAATTTGAGAAAGAGAAGCCGAAATCCGATGTGTCGGTATTTCATGGAGTAAAGGAAATTATAGTGGCATGAGAAAGGAACTGGCTAAAGTTGACTGGAAAAGGGCACTAGCGGGAAGGATGGCAGAGCAGCAGTGGCTGGAGTATATGCGAGAAGTGAGGAAGGTGCAAGGCAGATATATTCCAAAAAAGAAGAAATTTTCGAATGGAAAAAGGATGCAACTGTAGCTGACAAGAGAAATCAAAGCCAAAGTTAAAGCAAAGGAGAAGGCATACAAAGAAGCAAAAATTAGTGGGAAGACAGCGGATTGGGAAGTTTTTAAAAGCTTACAAAAGGAAACTAAGAAGGTCATTAAGAAGGAAAAGATGAACTATGAAATGAAGCTAGCAAATAATATCAAAGAGGATACTAAAAGCTTTTTCAAATATGTAAAGAGGAAAAGACAGGGTGAGAGTAGATATAGGACCAATAGAAAATGATGCTGTAATGGGAGATAAGGAGATGGCGAAGGAACTGAATAAGTATTTTGCATCAGTCTTCACTGAGGAAGACATCAGCAGTATAACGGACGCTCAGGGGTGTTAGGGAAGAGAAGTGTGCGCAGTCATGATTATGACAGAGAAAGTACTCAGGAAGCTGAATAGTCTAAGGGTAGATAAGTCTCCCGGACCAGATGGAATGCATCCTCATGTTCTGAAGGAAGTAGCTGTGGAGATTGTGGAGGCATTAGCAATGATCTTTCAAAAGTCAATAGATTCTGGCATGGTTCTGGAGGACTGGAAGATTGCAAATGTCATTCCACTATTTAAGAATGGGGCAAGGAAGCAAAAATGAAATTATAGACTTGTTAGCTTGATGTCGTTGGTTGAGAAGTTGTTGGAGTCGATGTCAAGGATGAGGTTACGGAGTACCTGGAGGCACATGACAGGATAGGCAGAACTCAGCATGGTTTCCTTAAAGGAAAATCCTGTCTGACAAACCTATTGCAATTTTTTGAGGAAATTACAAGTAGGCTAGACAAGGGAGATGCAGTGGATGTTGTGTATTTGGATTTTTGACAAGGTGCCACATATGAGGCTGCTAAACAAGATAAGAGCCCATGGAATTATGAGAAAGTTACATACGTGGATAGAGCGTTGGCTGATTGGCAGGAAACAGAGAGTGGGAATAAAGGGATCCTATTCTGGTTGGCTGCCGGTTACCAGTGGTGTTCCACAGGGGTCCGTGTTGGGGCCGCTTATTTATGTTGTACGTCAATGATTTGGATTATGAGATGGATGACTTTGTGGTTAAGTTTGCTGATGATACAAAGATAGGTGGAGGGGCCGGTACTGCTGAGGAAACAGAGAGTCTGCAGAGAGACTTGGATAGATTGGGCGAATGGGCAAAGAAGTAGCAAATGAAATACAATGTTAGAAAGTGTATGGTTATGCACTTTAGGGAAGAAATAAATGGGCAGACTATTATTCAAATGGGGAGAGAATTCAAAGTTCTGAGATGCAACAGGATTTGGGAGTCCTCGTGCAGGATACCCTTAAGGTTAACCTCCAGGTTGAGTCAGTGGTGAAGAAGGCAAATGCAATGTTGGCATTCATTTCTAGAGGAATAGAGTATAGGAACAGGGGTGTGATGTTGCGGCTCTATGAGGCACTAGTAAGACCTCACTTGGAATACTGTGTGCAGTTTTGGGCTCCTTATTTAAGAAAGGATGTGCTGACGTTGGAGAGGGTTCAGAGAAGATTCACTAGAATGATTCCGGGAATGAGAGGGTTAACATATGAGGAATGTTTGACCACTCTTGGACTGTACTCCTTGGAGTTTTGAAGAGTGAGGGGGGACCTTATAGTAACATTTCGAATGTTGAAAGGCATGGACAGAGTGGATGTGGCAATGTTGTTTCCCGTGGTGGGGGGGTCTAGTACGAGAGGCATGACTTAAGGATTGAAGGTCGCCCATTCAGAACAGAGATGCGAAGAAATTTTTTTAGCCAGAGGGTGGTGAATTTGTTGCCACGGGCCGCAGTGGAGGTCAAGTCTTTGGGTGTATTTAAGGCAGAGATTGATAGGTATCTGAGTAGCCAGGGCATCAAAGGTTATGGTGAGAAGGCGGGGGAGTGGGACTAAATGGGAGAATGGATCATCTCATGATAAAATGGTGGAGCAGACTCGATGGGCCGAATGGCCGACTTCTGCTCCTTTGTCTTATGGTCTTATGTCAACACTATTAACATAGAAAGTAAAAATAACTGAGCCAAAATCAGAGATGGATGACTAGCAGAGGTGGCCAGATATCAGCCAAACAAAAAAGAAAGAGCAAATTCCCTAATATTTGAGAATATTGAGTTCAGAAGACTGAAATGAAGCCAGATGGAAGATGTACTGTTGTTCCTCAAATTTGCATTGGGCCTTGTTGTAACTGCAGGAAACCACAAAGAGATTAGGGTGGAATATCCAATGTCCTCCTACACTTTCCTTTTGCTCGTGACAGATTTCAGCTACTTCAGCACTGCCAGCTTTGCCTTCACCAGCCAAAGCCTTAAGCCTTGAAGTTCCCAACCCAAATCTTTCTTAAATCTCTTCCCCTCGCCTTAAGGCTCCCTCATTGACATTTGGTCTAACAGCTCATTAAATGTCTCAGTATCAATTTTCTCTCTCCTGACAAGCATCCTGGGATATTTTGCTCTGTTAGCTGAATTATGGAAGTGTAAGCTGTTGTCACTCAGATGAGATATGATCTGGTAAATAGAAGAACATCTTCCTTACATGTCTCGGTCTTTCTCAGGAGCGGTGTGAAACATGTTTCGGGTTCCAAACCCAGCAGATGAATTGACCCATTGTTGACTCACCGAGCAGTGAAATGGCCACTTGTTTGCTATTGTCAGCTTCTGACCCCGTGGCCATGTCCTACTTCAGTTTTGGATGAGGGATTCCAATTGTTTTCCTGAAGCCCCAGGACGATCACCCATCTTATGTCCGACATTGGCAGCCTGCCATGGATGTTAAGAGCCCGTTATTGTTGATCGTGTGGCCCAGGTGTGACTTTTCAGCTTCAGATTACAGTGTTTGCTCAAATCCTGATCAATCTCTGTACAACGACAGGCCACTTTAAATCCACTTGACTGCTAAAGATCGAAGCTAAGTCTCATGCAGGTGGCTAGTATCATTTTGATCCCAGCCACTGGTTGGGCTCAAAACACGAGGCGTATAGCTAGAGTAAGTAGAAGCAGACTTTTTCCACTGAGGTTTGGTGAGACTGGAACTAGGGGACTTAGATTTGGAGGGAACAGCAAAATAGTTAAGGGGAACCTATGGGGAAATTCTTTACTCAGAAGCTGGTATGATTGTGGGACAAGCTGCCAAAGGAAGGAGTGGATGCGGTTTCTCAGCAACATATAACAGAATTAGGATAAGTAAATCGATGGGACGCTGTAGTCCTTATGTGGGTCGATGAGACTAGGCAGAATAACAGTTCAGTATGGATTAGATGGGCTGTTTATATGCCTGTAGTGTAACATGACTCTGATATTGGCTCAACATTTGCTGAGTCTGCAAGTTCCCCTTTGGCCACCGGGGGTTTCTTCAAGTGTTCCGGTCTAGTCCCACTTTGGAAAATAAATTAGCAGTGTGGTAGATTAATTGTCTTGTAAATTGCCCCTGGTGCACAGATAGTCACATTCAGTAGAAGAGGAATGAGGGGAGGATCAAATGGGAGTAAATGGGTGACACAGGAGGCTGTAGATGTTGGAATCTGAAGCAGTACAGGAACTTGGCAGGTCAGGCAGCATCTGTGGAGGGAAATAGATAGTTGACGTTTTGAATCAAGACCCTTCATTTGGATTGATGAAAGGTCCTTGCCGAAAATCCTGACTGCCCCATTTCCCTCTGTAGATGCTGCCTGTACCTCTGTGTTTCTCTAACAACTTGAGCCGAAGTTGGTGTTTGATGGTTGGCATGAACTTGGTGGGTCAAAGGGCTTGTTTCTGTGTCATATGTCTCAATGGCCCTTTGTGGTTCTTACTGTTATCTATCCATTCATGAGGTATGAGCATTGTCGGTAAGACTAGAATTTAATGTCCATCTCCATTTCATCATCATCATCGTCATCATCAGGTACCATACCCAGTTTGAGCTTTGATTGCCATAGCCCACAAACTCCTGTTTCGAGTAAAGTGAATCAATTCATTGGTATTCATTTCCAGTTCTCTGGCTACTGTCTCCATCATCATTTGTCTTTGCCTTCCTTTTGCTTTCTTCCCTTCAATCTTTCCCATAATTACTGTGCATTCTAACTCCTCTTTCCTAATCACATGTCCAATGAAGTTACGTTGCCTTTTCATGATCTCATACATTATTTCTCTTTTAGTGCTTGCTCTGTTCATGGTATCCTCGTTAGATATTCGTTTTGTCCATGATATTAACCACATCTCTGCTGATTCAATTCATTTCCTCATGTTACTAGATATTGTGCAACATTCTGATCCATATAACATAAATGGATAAATGTAACATCTCAGTACTCTGAGGCGGGTTGTCATGCCTAGTTTAGTGTTAGTCAGTAAACTCTTCATTCTCAAAAAGGTGTCTTTTGCCATCCCTATTCTTCTTTTGATGTTCATGTCGCACCTGCCATCTGATGTCACCCAGCTTCCTAAGTAGCAAAAGTTCTGTACTTGTTTAATGTCTTCCCCATTTATTTTCAGCCTGCAGATAGGACTCTCCTTCTTTTTGGATCTCACCATACATTCTGTCTCTTTGCAATTGATAGATAGACCCATTTTTGCACTTTCTTCAACAACTATATCAATTAAGTCTTGCAGTTCTTCCTCCGTACTTGCAATTAACACAGTGTCATCTGCATATCTGAAATTATTGATGTTTTCACCGCGAACTTAGATTCCCAAGATGTCTCTTATTTTTTGTAATCGTTTCACTAAAACAAATCAGGGGAGAAAACACACCCTTGTCTAACGCCTCTCTTGATTTTCGTAAACTGACTCACTTCTCCATGTATTCTTACAGCGGCAGTTTGTTCCCAGTGCAGATTTCTGATTAGGTGGAGGTCTTTCGAATCTAGATCTAGAGTTTCCTGTAATATTTCAAATTATCCATTGAACATCTCCATTTGCCCTTAAGAAAGCTGGTAAGTTCTCTTCTTAGCCGTTGTAGTTCATTTCATGTAGGTACCTCACAGTGCTGTTGAGTTGGCACTTCTAAGGTTTAGGTATGGTGGCAATGTGGTAGTTATTGTGTGAACGAGAATATACCTGTGGTGGCACTTCCATGTGTCTTCAGGGTTTGGATCAGTTGCTAGTGGCAGCACAGTAGCACAGCAGTTAGTGCAATGCTTTGACAGCCCCAGCAAGCTGGGTTCAGTTCCACTGCTGTCTTATGGAGTTTGAACATTCTCCCTGTGATCGCGTGGGTTTCCTCCCCATTCTAACGACGTATGGGTCCGTAGGTTAATTGGTTGGGCCTGTTACTGTGCTGAATCTCTAAATAAAAAATAAACTCTCAGTGTGTTACCATAGCTCTTCTTGCAGATGGTGCACGCCACCGCTGATGGAGAGAGTGACTGTGTATGGTCTGAGACAGTAGCAAAGAGTGGGATATGCTGTCAAGGCTCTTGAGTGTTATTGGAGCTCCTCTCAACCAAGCAAGCCGAGAGACTTCACCACGTTCCTATCATGTGTCATATAGATAATGGAAAGCTTTGGGGCGTTATTCACTACAGGGTTCCCACAATCTGAAGTAACATTTTTAATAGTGATTCTCAGGGTGCTGATAGTGGGGATTCATTGATGTTAACGATCAAGGAAAAGCTTCCCCTTGTTGAAAATGATAACTGCCATGGAATAAATGTCAATTTGTGACTCAAGTGTCTTTCTTAGCTTTTGCATTTATTTCCAGATTGTGACAATATCTGTGGGACATCATTTTCTTTGCTGTAGGAGTTAAGCAAGCCAATTTTCCATGCTTTTATACTTGTGTGTACCATTAATAAAAAGGTAAATCATAAGCTTGCTAGATCTGAATGGACTTCTGTGTTGGAATCTACAGTACTGTGCTATATACACACACACACACACACACACACAAACCGTGTATGTATATATATATATATATCTCTAAGACTTTTCTTTTCTATACATATATAAAAGAGAGAGAGAGAGCAAGAGTGCCTAAGACTTCTGCACAGTGCCGTAGTAATTTTATAGATTGCACTGTGCCACTGCCACAAAAAACAAATTTCATGACATATGTGAGTGATGATAAACCTGATTCTGATATGGGTCTCTATTGTGGACTGAGAGGGGAAGGGGGCAGGCTGAGGGGAAATCATGATTGGGAAAAGGGGGAGGGAGAGGGGTGGGAACCGGAATCACCAGAGAGACATTCTGTAATGATCAATAAGCCGATTGTTTGGAATCAAGTGACCTTGCCTGGTGTCTCAGGGCTGGGTGGGTGTGTCTGCGCCCGTGCTACACACGCTCTGCCCTTGCACTCTTTCTCTGCCACCTGTTTCTCACCCATCCTGTGGTGGTCCACCTTTCCTTTCCAGCGTCTTTTGCTCCCACCAGGCTTACAAACTCACTGTTCACTCCACGATGACAAATACAGTACTGTGCAAAATTCTTAGGCACCCTAGCTATATATATGTGCCTAAGACGTTTGTACAGTTCTGTACCTACCAAGAGAACCTGATGTAGAGAACCTTCTTACTCCTTGGAGGCAAGCTAGCTCATCTCCTGACCTCTAGTGTTTCGTAATTAATTTTCTTTGTCAATCTTGATCTAAACTGAAAGGTTATGCTGCACTATCTTGTGATGTAACTACTTAAACGACCTTTAATCCTGAGGAGATCGACTGAAATTTTAATTGTTTTTTGCCCAGTCTCTATAAAGAACACTCCATTACCTCTCCATTCCTTTCCTTTGCTATTTTTGCTTGTGATTTCATGATGCTTTCCTGCCATTGACCCAGACTTTGTCTCAATAGCAATTTATATTTACCTATCACCTTGTCAGCCTCTGAGAAGTGGCAGGGTGTTGGACAGAGGTTACACATTCTTGGCTGTGAGCACTACCGACAATTCCAGTATTCAATGTCCTTTCCTAATTGTTCAGTTATAGCAGTTCAGTGAGTTTGCTAGGGCACTTAAGAATAGTCAATGATATTACCAAAGCAAACTAAAACATCAAAAGTTGAAATCCAGATAGCAAAGCCTCTCTAAATTGAACAAAAAGGAGGGAAATTCCTGCCATCAATGAATCTACTATTTGTGATCGCAGGTCATCATTAGTTGCTTGAAAGCCTATAAATTCTCATGTTTCATATTTCCCTTCGACGTCAATGACCACCTAGCCCACAGAGCTTATGCTATCACTCAGAGCGGTTCCATCAATCCCAAACCCCATTCAGAACAGCACTGTAACTGGCCCTTTGACACACAATGTTGTGCAGAACTAAATATTCCCTTCTGCCTGCACATAAACCAGACACTTCTATATTCTCCATATTTATGAGCCTATCTAAGAGCCTCTTAAATGCCTCTATTATATCTGTCTCCACCAACACCCCGGCAGCACATTCCAGTCACCCTCCACTGTCTGTTCCACACATCTCCCTTGAATTTACCCCTTTATGCCTTAAATGCATGCCTTCTAGTTTTAGAATTTTTGACCTTCAGAACAAGCTACTCACTGCTGATAGTCGGGATGACTCTCATAATTTTATAAACGTTTATTCCCTGTAAGGTATTCCCGACAACATCATACTTAACACAATTATACAACTGCAAACCAAATCAAACCACAGATGCTTGAATCAAAGTCAAAGACAAAGTACATTTATTTTAGAATTACGTATATGTCACCTTATACTATCCTGAGATTCATTTTCTTGCAAGCATTAACAATAGAAATACAATAAAATCAGTGGAAAAAGTACACACAGTCAAAGACAGACATTCTGTGCAATTACAAAAAAAAACAACAAATAATAATATAAGTAAATAAATAATGGTGAGAACAGTAATTGTAGAGTCCTTGAAAGTGACATCACCGGTTGTGTTCAGTGATCAGTTCAGTGTTGAGGTGAGTGAAGCTATCCACACTGGTTCAGGAGCTTGATGAGGCTCCTGTACCTCCTTCCCAAAGGCAGCAGCAAGAAGAGAACTTGGCCTGGATGGTGGTTGTCCTTGATTATTGATGCTACTTTCCTGAAACAGTGTGGTTTGTAGTGGCACTCACATGTTGGACCCAGGATAGAGCTGTTGAAATGATAACATTGAGGAATTTAATGTTGCTGACCCTCTCCACCTCTGCTCCCGCGATGAGGACTGGCTCATGGACGTCCGGTTTCCTCCTCCTGCAGTCAATAATCAGCTCATTGGCCTTGTTGATATTGAGTAAGAGGTTGTTGTTGTGGCGCTATTCAGCCAGATTTTCAATCTCCCTCTTATATGTTGTCATCATCAGTGACAGTGGTGTCGTCAGCAAACTTAGATTTGGCCAACGAGAGTGACGTTGTCAGCAAAGTTAAACATAGCACCTGAGCTGTGCTTAGCCTCATAGTCATATGTACGTGGCCAAGTGGTTAAGGCATTCGTCTAGTGATCTGAAGGTCGCTAGTTCAAGCCCCAGCCGTGACAGTGTGTTCGTGTCCCTGAGCAAGGCACTTAACCACACATTGTTCTCGTGTCTGTGCGAGGAGTGGCGCCCCACACAGACTTCCGATCTGCACGTTATAAGGCATGAAAATGCCCGATGCAGGCCTCTCATGGTCTGAGTCGACGTTCCCTCCCCCCCCATATGTACAAAGTGAGTAGAGCAGGAGGCTAAGTACCCAACCTGGTTCAAAGTGCATTTCTTATCAAGGTATGTTTACATTATACAACCTTGATCTGGCTCCTTACAGGCAGCCACAAAATGAGAACTCCAAAAGACCCAACAAAAGGAAGAAAATCTACAAACACCCAATGCATCGAGGGAAAACAAAACAAATTGTCCAAACAATTAAAGTAAACAAGTAGTATTCTGAACAAAGTGATTCCGTAGACACGAGGCCTGGGGCAGTCAGAGCAGGCCTCAGCCCAGCGCAGAGCCGCGTAAACGTCAGAGAGCCCTCAGACACAGTTGAGCATAGGGCTGAGTAAATATCAGGAAATCCTCAGACATGAAACCCAGAGCATCCGGAGTTAATCCCAACCTCAGCCTCAGTTCAGTGCACCTGTGCTAATGGTGATTGTGGAGGAGACGTTGACGGCAATCCGAACTGACTGAGGTCTAAGGATCTTTTTTTTTAACACGTCTCAGGCTGGCCATGTCAGGAATCCATTTTTTTTGCTGCCCTACTGCATAAGGGCAGTGCAATATCAAGTTTCATTTGGTATTTGCATTTATTTTTTTTTCAGCCGCCATCATCATTTTGCATGGCCTATAATGCAGCTCCACTAATCAGACCCTGTGACCCGATACTATTTCTCCCTCTCACCCCGTTGCTGACTTCTCCTGTTAAGTGGATCTGCTGCTGAAGCAGAAAGTTAATGCCATTCATGGAATGGGAGCATGTATTTCTCAGCTTTCCTTTAATTATTTCTCATTTTGTGTCTTTTCATTACCATCTTCCCAGCCAGCGGAAGCATGAGATCAAATCACAATTGACCTCATGAACTCTTCTCAATCTTGAACACTTCTATCGGGTTACCCCTAATCTTCTCGGTGATACAAGACCTCGAGGCTCTCAAACCACTCTTCAGAATGTGACCCTTGCTACAGTGTACCTTTCCCATTGATTTCATTTCCCTTTTCTATAATCGAGTGCCTCAACTGTACACCAAGCAGCTGAATTGAATTCTTACATGTGTTCATAGTTAACTCTTCGTACCCTGGAATTATAAGACCCACTCGATCTCATTGAAAGTGCCATTTAGGTACTCAATTCCCCATCAGGCAGCACGGTAGTGCAATCGCTCTTCAGCGACAGCAAACACCAATCAATGTTTGATCCTCACCGCTATCTCTTTGTACATCCTTCCTGTATCCCTGTGGGTTTCCCTTGGGTGCTCCGGTTTCCTCCGGCATTCCAAGAGAGTTGTGGTCCTGCTATGTTGGCATCGGAAGCAAGGTGACACCCAAGGGCTGCCCCCAGCGCAATCCTCAGACAGCGTTGGCTTTTGACACGAAACAACACGTTTCACTGTACACATGACAACTAAAGTTAATCAATTTTATTTTCTTTAATCAATCACATCAGCACTGAATCTCTTTTAACTGTTACTTCAGCAGTGCAACCAAATTATGAAAACTCTCCTCATAAAAATTGCTCTGCTTGCTTCCGAGCCTAAAGTCCATAGACCCTTCAGTTAATGATCGGGGTCCATGGCATAAAAAATGTTTGGGAGCCCCTGCTTTAGAGAGTCACTGAATCAGGCAGCACAGAGCCAGGCCATTTGGCCCATTGTGCTCATGCTGAACATTCCATTAAGTGCAAAACTATGCCAAGATGTTTTTCCCTCCCACTATCAGATTTCTGCATGGGCAATGAATCCACTAACACTACCTCACTACTTTTTCTCTCTATTTTCACTGCGTTCTTAATTTAATTTAACTTAATTTAACTAGGGGACATTGCCTCAATATTCAGGGGAGAAGATTTAGGATGGAGATGAGGAGAAACTGTTTTTCCTAGAGAGTGGTGAATCTGTGGAATTCTCTGCCCAGGGAAGCAGTTGAGGCTGCTTCACTAAATATATTTAAGATACAGTTGGATAGGTTTTTACATAGTAAGAGAATTAAGGGTTCTGGGGAAAAGGCAGGTAGATGGAGCTGAGTTTACGGGCAGATCAGCCATGATCTTATTGAATGACGGGGCAGGCTCGATGGGCTGGATGGCCTACTCCTGCTCCTATTTCTTATGTTCTTATGTTTTCTGTTAGTGGATTACGTTTGGACTCGGTCCCCCTGATTATTGACCCGGCTGCCACGAGAAACGGCTTCTTCTCGTTTATCTTGTCTGAACCAAGCATGGTTTTGATCACCACAGTTTCAAAGATATACCACCCAGTATATCTATGTATACCAATCAGCCAGGATCAAATGGTGGAGCAGACTGAACGGGACAAATGGCCTAATTCTGCTCCTAAGGCTTATGTTACAACTGCAGAGTCGCTGTAAGATTGGCAACTCCCACGGTTTCTGTTTGGACTCTGGCAGTGACATGTCCTGTAAATCGATGCCGTATGGGTGTTATCGGCAAGAACAAGCAGTTTTCAGCAGTCCGTAGATGAACGTACACATGTACACTTTCTAGCTTGACTTCCCCTGAGCGGACACTGTCGGGCAGCACTGATGGATTAGACAGAAAGAGATTAGGGAGATAGAGATTAGCTTTATTTATCACACGCACATCAGAATATCGAAACGTCCAGTAAAATGCATTGTTTGCATCAACTACCAACGCAGTCCGATGATGCGCTGGGGCAGCCTGCAAGTGACACCTTGCTTTCAGCTTCAACATAGCATGCCCACAACGCACTAACCCAAAACGTATGTCTTTGGAACATGGGAGGAACCTGGAGCACCTGGAGGAAGCTCTCGGAGTCACAAGGAGAATGTACAAACTCCTCACAGTCCGCAGCAGGAATTGAACCCAGTCTGACAGCTGGAACTGCATTCCAAATCAGAATTGGGATCAGGTTTCATATCACCGGCATATGCCATGTAATTTGTTATTTATAGCAGCAGTAGACTGAAGTACGTAATCATTTAAAAGCACTACAAATTACACTATGTAAAATTAAATTAAGTAAGTTGTGCAAAAAGAGAGAAAATATAGTGAGGTAGTGTTAATGGGTTCATTGTCCATGCAGAAATCTGATAGTGGGAAGGAAAAGGATATTCCTGAAATGTTGAATGTGTGTCGTCAGGCTCCTGTACCTCCTCCTTGATGGTAGCGAGGAGAAGAGAGCATGTTTTGGGTGATGGGGGTCATTAAAGATGGATGCTGCCTTGTTGAGGAATCACCTTTGAAGATGTCCTGCATGCTGGGGAGGCTGGTGCCCACGATGGAACTGGCTGAGTTTGCAACTCACTTACTGCAGCCTTTTCTGATCATGTGCAGTGGCCCTTCCATGCCAGATGCTGATGCAGCCAGTCAGAGTGCTGTCCCCGGTACATCTGCAGACATTTGCAAGAGTCCTTGGTGACATACCAAGTCTCCTCACACTCCTAATGAAATATAGCCCCTGTCATGCCTTCTTCGTAATTGCATCTATATGTCGGACCCAGGATGGATGAACCTTACAGCTAGCACTGCAAAGATAATTTTCTCTGGTCACAGGGAGAATATACAAAACTCTTTACAGACAGCAATCTTTCTGATTACTTTTGCTGTAAAATGGTACACCAACACCTACGCTATGCAGATAATGTCTGGATCACGTTACGGGAGTACCTGCCTGCACCACCTACTCAGTCAGTCTGTTCCAGGTTCTAATGGAGGTGGATATAAATCTTGGACTTTTAACAAAATATATTTGAATCTTATTTTAATGATCATATTACTTTAATTATTTATTTTAGTCACAAGATTATTTTATTAATTACTTTGATTTTTGAAAATGTTTTTAAAATATCCGTGCGATGGATTGGGCATCACTGAAATTTCCAGCATTAATTGTCCTTCCCTAATTTCCGCCAAGCTAAGGAGTTAGTTGTCATGTTGCCTTGACCATTATTGGGTCTAGTCTAAACAAGGGTGCAGGCTGATGGAACTAGGCAGTTGAAATGGTTCAGCATGGACTGGATGGGCCAAAGGTCCTTTTTATGCTATAAATTTTTATGATCCAGAACTCTAGACCAGGGGTTCCCAACTTTTTTTTTTATGGCACAGAGCCTTACCATTAGCTAAGGGGTCCATGGAGCCCAGGTTGGGAACCTCTGCTCTGGACCATATAAGAATGACAGACTTCTCGCCATGAAAGGCATTAGTAGACCAGATAAATTTAATGGTTTAACAATCACCATTAAAAAGCGCATAAAACATTGCAAAACAGGACCAGGCCCTTCAACGTAGGTGACAGTAGTACTGATGCGATCACTCGAGCCAAGTATGATGTTCTCCTGAGGGGTTGTCTATTGATGGATCCTTAGGTGACTGTGGAGGCACAACAGAGGTCGTTCTAATGTAGTGCAGCTCCTTCTTGAACAGATTTCCTCCACATGTGTCTGTTGAGTGCAGTATCTTCCCAGATTTTAGATGTAATGTTGAATTTCTTCAGGCTGATTTTGATATTGTCTTTGAAACTCCTTATGGCTCATAAAAGCTCTCCTAATTTCCAGATTTATGTTGTTATGTAAATTTAAATTCTCCATCTGCTGTGGTAGGAATTGAACGTGCCTCTGGATTCAGACCTCTGGTTACCAGGCAAGAGCAATTTTATTTTATTGCGTTGAATAAGGCCACTTATCCCAGTATACCTGTGCCAGGAAAAGAAAACAAAAAAATTATTCTAGTTAATGGTCAAGGGAGCAGAGTGGTTAAATTACTGGAGCAGCATATTAGGATGTTAGTTCAAATCTCAGCACAGCAACTGAGAAATTTAAATTCAACTAATAGTTTATTCTGGAACAACAGTTTTAAGGAAACTGCTGGATTGTTACAAATGCCCTCCTGATCAATCAGTGGTTGTCAAAAATTAGAGAGCAGTGGTTAAGGTGAGATTTAAAGGGGATCTCAGGAATAGGTTTTTCAGATAAAGTCTAAGAATTAAGATAAAAATTAGCTTTATTTGTCACAATTGCATTGAAACATCGAGACATAAAGTGAAATGTGTCGTTTGCATCAAAGACCAACACAGCCCACAAGTATTGCTTTGCTTAAGGTGCCAATTTAGCATGCCACAACTAACTAATCCTAATCTGTATGTCTTTGGAATGTGCAAAGAAACTCAGGGTATCACAGGGAGAACATACAACCTCCCTACAGACAGTGGCAGGAATCACAGCTAGGCTGTAGGGAATGTTGGAACTGATTTGAAGGGCTGAATGATCTAGCTATTCTCCTGTTATTTTATGTTTCTCTGTTAGATAAGCCTCCACTGGCCACTCAGATATGAAATCTAAAGACTTGCTATTCTCTGGGTGAAGAAATTTCTTCTCTTTATCCTGAATGAGTGGCCCCTGGTTCTAAACGACCCTGCATCTCCTCTCTTAATCTCTGTGAGACGTATCTATATTCCACTCACTGTTTCTTTCTGTACTGTGGTTCTGCCTCGAGTCTAACCAACCCTTAATCGGGAAGGTGATGCTTCAGGCAGATCCTTTATACAGAACTATGAAGTCTTTGTTGCACTCTGCATTGGCTGTGGAGTTTGTGCTTGTGACATCAATGAACTGCAGTCGATATTGTAAATACCAACAGCCTGAGCCCTTACAGTTGTGGTTAATTATTCAGATTTACTGCCGAACATGATGGAAACAAGGCTCTTTTCTTTATTGCCACTCGGTGGTAAGTGGTCACGAACAGCATCCTCAAAGGGGAGTTGGACACAATGTTGTTAAAAAGGAACAACAACCTGCAATTAATGAGGACTGCATAACAACACTGTAGATGCAAAAAGCTGAAGCTTCTGGAAATGATTGTGCAATGGATAGGATGTATGGAGATATAAACAGAGAGAATAGATAAGTCATCAGCAGTGCTATGCCATTTTATAAATTTCTTCCCCTAGGCAGTTAATCTGACCAGCCATTCTAATTAATCCCACCCACTCCCCTCTATCTATAACCCCCAACACTGCACTGTGCTGTGAAATCTTTAAACCACTTTTTATAATGCTGTTTACATTGCAAATACATACTGGTATTTATGTAATTTACATGGGGCAGAGCGGTTTACACTGCCAGCGAGAAAAGTTCAATTCCCACTGCTGCCTGTAAGGTGTTTGTACATTCTCCCTGTGACTGCGTGGGTTTCCTCTGGATCCTGCAACCTCTCACAGTACAAAGACGTACCAGTTGGTGGGTTAAATTGTAAATTGTCTCATGATTAGGCTAGGGTTAAACTAAGTGTTAGATGGCCGGTGGTGTCGTGGCAGTAGTACTGGAATTTGAAGCAAATGTCTGGGGTTTGAATCCGGCAAGCCCCTTTTACGCTTTCCACCCATGCTGGGTTGAACATCGAGCTAGCAACTCGGCCTCAAAAAAAAACAGATAAATGTTAGGGATGTGCTACAATGCATGAAATGGGAACAACAAAAATTAGCGGTTGCTGGGTGGTACAGCTCGAAGGGCTGGAAGGGCCTACTCCATATTGTATTGCAATAAATAAAAATAAATAAATTTTATTCCATATCTATACTTTAACCTCTAGTTTTACGAGTAGATATAATTACCTTTTCTTTACAATTGATGAATGCTGTTTTTTTGTTGCATATCGCACCCTGACCAACACACCAGCAAATGACAAATACGTGTAAATGTATATGGAAAATAAAGTTGATTCTTGATCCTTGATGAGGGATCAATATTTTCTGCCATGGGGCAAATAAATGCACAGTGGTAGCGTAGTGGTGAGTGTGACACTGTCACAGAAAGGAGTATTTCAGAGCTCAGTTCCAGCACCGTCTGTAAGGAGGTTGCGAGGCTTCCCCATGACCTCGTGGGCTTCCTCCAGTTGCTCCGATTTCCTCCAGATGCTGCTGTTTCCTCCCACAGTCCAAAGACGTACCAGTTAGTAGGTTAATTCATCATTGTCACCTGTCCTGTGGTTAGGGTGGTGTTAATGGGGTTGTCAGGGGGTGCTGGGCAATGCAGCCGGAAGGGGTAGAAGGACCTGTTCTGAGCTCTATTTCTAAATACACACAGTACTGCGTAAAAGTGTTAGGTACATATATATAGTCATAGTCATACTTTATTGATCCCGGGGGAAATTGGTTTTTGTTACAGTTGCACCATAAATAATATAGTAATTGAACCATAAATAGTTAAATAGTAGTATGTAAATTATGCCAGTAAATTATGATATAAGTCCAGGACCAGCCTATTGGCTCAGGGTGTCTGACCCTCCAAGGGAGGAGTTGTAAAGTTTGATGGCCACAGGCAGGAATGACTTCCTATGATGCTCTGTGTTGCATCTTGGTGGAATGAGTCTCTGGCTGAATGTACTCCTGTGCCCACCCAGTACATTATGTAGTGGGTGGGAGACATTGTCCAAGATGGCATGCAACTTGGACAGCATCCTCTTTCAGACACCACCATCAGAGAGTCCAGTTCCATCCCCACAACATCACTGGCCTTACGGATGAGTTTGTTGATCCTGTTGATGTCTGCTACCCTCAGCCTGCTGCCCCAGCACACAACAGCAAACATGATAGCACTGGCCACCACAGACTCGTAGAACATCCTCAGCATCGTCCGGCAGATGTTAAAGGACCTCAGTCTCCTCAGGAAATAGAGACGGCTCTGACCCTTCTTGTAGACAGCCTCAGTGTTCTTTGACCAGTCCAGTTTATTGTCAATTCGTACCCCCAGGTATTTGTAATCCTGCACCATGTCCACACTGACCCCCTGGATGGAAACAGGGGTCACCAGTACCTTAGCTCTCCTCAGGTCTACCACCAGCTCCTTAGTCTTTTTCACATTAAGCTGCAGATAATTCTGCTCACACCATGTGACAAAGTTTCCTACCGTAGCCCTGTACTCAGCCTCATCTGCCTTGCTGATGCATCCAACTATGGCAGAGTGATCCGAAAACTTCTGAAGATGACAAGACTCTGTGCAGTAGTTGAAGTCCGAGGTGTAAATGGTGAAGAGAAAGGGAGACAAGACAGTCCCCTGTGGAGCTCCAGTGCTGCTGATCACTCTGTCAGACACACAGTGTTGCAAGTACATGTACTGTGGTCTGCCCGTCAGGTAGTCAAGAATCCATGACACCAGGGAAGCATCCACCTGCATCGCTGTCAGCTTCTCCCCCACCAGAGCAGGGCGGATGGTGTTGAATGCACTGAAGAAGTCAAAAAATATGACCCTCACAGTGCTCGCTGGCTTGTCCAGATGGGCGTAGATACGATTCAGCAGGTAGACTATGGCATCCTCAACTCCTAGTCGGGGCTGGTAGGCGAACTGGAGGGGATCTAAGTGTGGCCTGACCATTGGCCGGAGCAGCTCCAGAACAAGTCTCTCCAGGATCTTCATGATGTGGGAGGTCAATGCCACCGGTCTGTAGTCATTGAGGCCGCTGGGGCGTGGCGTCTTCGGCACAGGGACGAGGCAGGATGTCTTCCACAGTACAGGAACCCTCCGGAGCCTCAGACTCAGGTTGTATACATGGCAAAGTACTCCACATAGCTGAGGGGCACAGGCTTTGAGCACCCTGGTACTGACACCAACCGGTCCTGCAGCCTTGCTTGGGTTGAGACATTTCAGCTGTCTTCTCACCTGTTCAGCTGTGAAGCCCACCGTGGTGGTTTCGTGTGGGGAAGGGGTATACTCATATGAGCAGGGTGGGGGACTATGAGGAGGGTTAGGAGGGGAGAGTGGAATATGTGTTGGTTGGGGGCCGACAACAGATGGCTCATGCGGAGGATGGGCAGGGGCCACAATGTCAAATCTGTTAAAGAACAGGTTAAGTTCATTGGCCCTGTCCACACTGCCTTCAGCTCCTCTGTTGCAAGTTTGCCGGAACCCAGTGATGGTCCTCATCCCCCTCCAGACCTATAGTTTTAGGTACACACACACACACACACACACACACACAGACACACACACACACACACACACACACACACACACACACACACACACACACACACACACACGCACACACAGACACACACACAGACACACACACACACACACACACACACACACACACACACACACACATATATATAGCTAGGGTGCCTCAGACTTTCGCACTTTTGTAATTTTTATTTATTGTACTCTACTGCTGCTGCAAAAAAACACAAATTTCTTGTCATATGTGAGTGATGATAAACCTGATTCTGATATGGGTCTCTTTTGTGGACTGAGAGCGGGAATGGGGCAGGGAGAGGAGAGTCATGTTTGGGAAAAGGAGAAGGGAGAGGGAAGGGAACAGAAAGCACCAGGGAGACATTTTGTAATGATTAGTAAACCAATTGTTTGGAATCAAATGACCTTGCCTGGTGTCTCACGGCTGGGTCTGTCTGTACATGCGCCAACCCCCTACACTCCGACCCTGGCACCCTTCTCTGCCACCTGTCCCACACCCCTCCCATGGTGCTCCACCCTCACTATTCCCAAAACCCTTTGCTCCTGCGAGATTTACACCCTCGCTCTCCACTCCATGTTGACAAGTGCAGGACTGTGCAAAAGTCTTAAACACCCTAGCTATACATATGTGCCTTCAATTTTTGCAGAATACTGTAAATTCAAAGAAAATTTATGACCAAAGTATGTATATATCACTGTACACAACTTGGAAATTCATTTCTGTGTGGGCATTCTCAGTAGAATAAAAATACCATTGAAACAATGAAAGACTACGCACAAGACTGACAACCAATGCGCAAAAGAAGACAAACTGTACAAATATAAAATAAATAATAAGTAGATAGATGAATGGATAGATAGATAGATTGATAGATAGAACTGGGGACATGAGTTATAGAGTCCTTGAAAGGACGTCCATAGGTTGTGGATTGTTACCATCTTCTGGCTGAAAGAGAATCTCCATCAGAGGTATTACATTGGTTTGAATTCAAGAACCAAGCTTCCATTTCATTTGTCACTTTGCTGTTGAATTGGTCTGTGACAGAGCTGTGCTGTGACTGATTTAGCCTTATCATCAGTGCAATGGTGTTCTACGAAATCCGCCAACAACAGTATGAGTTGGAGGACTGGATTAATGGGAAAAAAAGCTCGAGAAACGTGAGTTCCATTCTTCAAAGGTCATGAGCGTCCTGGTGTTTCTAAAATAGAAAGGGGGACAGAGGAAGTAAATCGAAATGCTTGCACTCAGATGAACAGCGCGAAGAGTCCAGGTATGGCTGTGGCCAAGCCTGTTTATGTGACAACAACTGCACAGGTATGGTACTTCATATTACCAAACGTACCTATTTCAATGGAGTGCTGACGAGCAGAATTGCCCACACACTCAGTGGCCACTCAGTCTATGTTGATGATCTTCTGCTGCTGTCGCCCATTCACTTCAAAGTTTGACATGTTGTTTGTTCAGAGACGCTCTTCTGCACACCACTGTTGTAACACATGATCATTTCAGTTACAATCAACTTCCCGTCAGCTTGAACCAGCCTGCCCATTCTCCTTTGATCTCTCTCCTTCACAAGGCTTTCTCGCCCACAAAACTGCCACTCACTGGATGCTTTTTTTTTATATTTTCACACCATTCTCTGTAAATTCCAGAGACTGTTTTGTGAAACTCCAAGGAGATCAGCAGTTTCTGAGATACTCCAGCCACTCCGTCTGGCACCAGCAGTGATTCCATGATCAAAGTCACTTAGATCACATCTCTTACCCATTCAGATGTTTGGTCTGAATGACAACTGAACCTCTTGACTGTGTTTGCATGATGTTGTGCATTGATTTGCTGCCACGTGAATGGCTGACTAGATATTTGTACTAACGAGCAGGTAGACAAGAGGGACTTTATAATGGAGCCATTGAGTGTAATGCTACATAATGACTTGTCAGATATCCAGAAGTAGGGTCACAGAGAGAGGGAGATGACAGGAGCATCTAAATGGAAAAAAAAAGATGTTTAATATGAAATATGGGGTGTTAGAACAATGTGGCTTTATTTTTAACCATGATAGCCTGCTTACAATCACTATAGCAGATTGAAGTACAAAAATCTCCAGACAGACTTGTACATATTAACAAAGAAAACTTTAGAATAACAAATCCCATGGTGATTCACACGAGTGTTATCAGTTTATATTGCACAGAAGCATGAGGTGGCTCGAACAGCACTCAAATATGTCGATTTGAAGGAGTGTCTTATCTTTGTAATGCCCCAAATACATTCTTTCCTCATTCTTTGCCCTACAGGAAATTTGTTAAGAGTTGTTTCATTGCACAGAAACTTGTCCTCATGCTTCCCGGGACATCTCTGTGTGACACAACAGTTACACCCACAACTTATGATAAAGAAGATGGGGTAGGGGGGCCAGAGCCTCAGCTAGAAGCTGAGGAATTTCTTCAGTCAGAGAGCGGTGAATCTGCAGAATTCATTGCCATGGATGGCTGTGCAGGCCAGATCATTGGATATATTCAAGGCAGGGGCTGATCGATTCTTGATTAGTCTGGTCATGAAGGGTTAAGGTGAGACAGCAGGCGATAGTGGCTAAGAGGGAAATGAATCAGCCATGACAAAATGGGAGAGCAGACTTGATGGGCCAAATGACCTAATTCTCTTCCTATATTGTAAGGCTTAATGGTCTGTTTTTTTTTTCTGTGCTGTATATCCCATATAATCCTATAAAAGTCTTAAAATACTTCAGTATAACACACAAAATCGGAAGGAACTCAGCGTCTATGGAGAGGAATAAACAGTCAGTGCTTTAGGATGGTCTTAACCCGAACCCGTATGGTCATCAAAGATCTCACCGTCAAAGGAGTGGACTTCGTCATCAGATTTCGATGGACAACTGAAGAAGAACCCAAACCATCAACTGTTTATTCTCCTCCATAAATGCTGCTGAACTGCTCAATTCCTCCAGGTTTTTTGGATATTGCTCTGGACTTCTAGCATTCGTGGATTCTCTTGTGTTTAAAATCTTTCAGTGATGTCTGGTGAGAGCTAAACCCTTTCAGTGAGAGATAAGATAGAGTGCACAGCCAACTCCTGTCTCCCAGGGTGGCAATGGCCAATACGGGAGGACGTAGGACGTCCATTTAAGATGAAAGGTGGAAAGTTTGGGGGGGGGGGGGTGAAGAAGTTAGTGTTCTTTACTCAGAGAGTGGTGGGAGCCTCAGATTTAAAAGGGACATTTAAGAGACACTTACATAGCACATGGATGTAAGAACAATGGAGGGTTATAGGTGATGTAGGAAGGAAGGGTTAGTTTGATGGGCTATATAAAGCAATAGATTTATGTTGGTAGGTACAACATCATGCGTCAAAGGGCCAGCTCTGGGCTGTATTGTTCTATGTTTATATTCTGTGTCCTTTGCTCTGTGTTGTATGTTGTATGTTCTAATGTTCTGTGTTCTATGTTGCTGGCGATTTTTTTGTCCTTCAGGCAAGCCTGGTGGAAACATAGAACAGAACATGGAACAAAATTGTTGACAGCAGGATCCTACAAACTGCCGTGAGATAGGAGATCAGAATACCTATTGGTGACACGGGCTGAGGTGAATATTAGCTGAGAAATCAGAAACCGCCCTGCTCTACTTCTGATACTTCCTGCACCAGAGACTGGCGTTCAAAGTTGACCACCGAGTGTGTTGAGTTTGCATGCTCTCCCTGTGAATGTGTTAGTGCACTGGTTTCCTTCTATATGTGCTGATTGTGAGGTTTATTGACTGGGGTAAATTGTCCCTAATGCAGGCAAGAATCATGGAGTTCTCATGGTCACGTGAGAGAAAATAGGTTGCAGGAAATAAATGGGGGATTAGATATTGTTGGGTTTTGGGGACTTGAGTTGTAAGGAAAGATTGAATAGGTTAGGACTTTATTCCTTGGAGAAGATTGAGGGGAGATTTGATAGAGGTATAGAAAACTATGCGGAATATAAATAGGGAACGTACAGGAAGGCTTTCTCCACTGAGGTTGGGTAGGATTACAATTAGAGGCCATCCGTGGGTTAAGGATGAAAGGTGAAATGTTTAAGGCAAACATGAAGGGAAACTTCAGTTCGCAGTGGGCTGTGAGAGTATGGAATGAGCTGCCAGGGCAAGTGGTGCATGCAAGATTGATTTCAACCTTTAAACGCAGTTTGGATAGGTATGTAGATGGCAGGGGTATGGAGGACTATGGTCTGGATGCAGCTCAATGGGACTAGGCTGTTTAAATGGTTCAGCACAGGCTCGATGGGCCAAAGGGTCTGTTTCAGTGCTGAACTTTTCTATGACTATGACTCCATGTGTTTTGAGCCACCACAGACTCGATGGGCTGAATATCCTTCTAGTCCTTTTAAGAATCAAATAAAATAAAAGTAACATTAATGAACTGACTGGCTTTCAAGAGTCACGTTCAGACTTCTTTACAATAAAGCTTCTGGGTTCTACAGATAAAGTGACCGGCATCTACTGTAACAGTCCAGCCTACATTTTATCCTTCTCCTCTGACAGCGGAGTCCTCCAGTCCTCAGCACTTTCTGAAAGGAGTCAGATGTATGATATTGAAACCAACAATTTGGAACAGTATTTGCTTAGAAGCTGGGTTTTAGTATTGCGATGCTGCGTATTCAAATCTCAATCTGGAGTGGTGCCAACAGGCAGAGAGAGGTTATTTTACATTCCTCTGGCACCTCCACAGTGACACAGAACAGTAAAGTTCCTATCGTATCACTCTGCTGCTCCTCGCCTCTTTCATATCCCATCCGATTTAAAATTCACGACTTGTCAAATTCAGCATTTACAGCCCCACTCCCAATGCATTACAAAAATAAGCTGGTGAGCAATTGCACAGAAGAGGTCTCGGAAAAGAGAGGGTTAGAGTGAAGGAGTGAAAGAAGGGGAATTCTAGAACTCCGCTCAGAATAGATGCCAGTGATGAAAGTTGGGAGCATTTCGTATCAGAATCAGAAACACAGGTGATTCTGCAGATGCTGGAAATCCAGAGTAACACACAAAAAATAATGGGGGATCTCAGCAGGTCAGCAGCATTTGATGGAACAAAATGAAGAGTCAATGCTAAAGAAATTACTCTTCATCTCTGCTGCTCTCTGTCTTGTTGGCCTTTTTGCTCAAGATTTCCAGCATCTGCAGGATCTCTTCTGTCTCTGTTTTGCTGCTCTGCTGCGAAGAGTCTTCAAGGTATGTCCACCCTGAGCAAGGTTTCCTTCTCTTTTCTACCGGAGCTCTGTGAGACCCTGTCTTACTGCTGTCCAACTGATTTTTCTTCTGCTCATCACTCATTGGCCATGTGTGCATCCAGCAACGTTCCCTTAAACTTTCCTTACAGCTGTGTGGACAACATCCAACATCCAGCATCAACGTCCACCATCACTGCTCTGAGCAGGAAATTTTTGCATGGCTTGAAAACTGTACGGCACTTTAAATGTTTTTTTAATATGCATACTATGAATATTTAGAATAAAAATTTTAAAAATCACATATCTTTGATTTTATTTATTGAATGAAATGTATAATAAATTACATTATACAAAGAAAACCTTTCACATTTTGTAGCTTTTTCCTGTCTATCTTCACAATAAATCCATTGTCTTTGAACTCTATCCAGATTAATTTTGCATCCAGATGAAAGATATGTCATAATCCTCATTAGATCATTCACAATGTTGCACTTCTAGTCTGTTTCTGGATTTTGTTTGAAATTATAAGACTGAATCCATGTTCTCAGTCTGCACTAGAAGCTTGAAATGTTCCAACAATGTCAAGAAGAGATAGTTCTTCAAGTTTTTCATTCCTAAGCACATTGTTCAATATATCAATGAACATCTAATAGAACCAGTCATAATTTTCTCAGAAACTACAAGTTTGAAATCACAGTATTGCCATGATTTTTTTTAGTATTAACATTATATATAAAAAAAATCCAGCTGTGTAGCAACAAAGGCTATGTGTGTGGGAGCATTTCAGTTACTGTGCGGCCATGCAGCCACACAGTTTAGAGGGAACAGTGCCGCTCTGATACAGCTACAAAGAGCGCTGCCACAAGTGTCCACTATCAAGGATCTTCACCACTTCACCATCAGAGCTATGCTTGCTGCGAGCCATCCAGTGTGGATAACTTGATTCTTCTTGTTGTTACCATCAGGAAAGGAGGTACAGGAGATTTAAGTCCCACACGACCAGCTTCAGGAACAGTTATTACCCCTCAACCATCAGGCTCCTGAATCAGTGTGGATAACTTGATTCAACTCAACTCTGAACTGATTCCACAACCTATGGACTCACTTTCAAGGACTCTAAAATTCATGTTCTCAATATTATTTATTTATTTGTTTGTTTGTTTGTTTGTTTATTTATTAGCACTTGTTTCTTTTTGTATTTCCCCAGTTTGTCTTCTTTTGCACATTGTTGCTTGTCAGTTTCTGTTTGTGTGTAGTTTTTCATTGACTCTGTTGTATTTATATGTTCTACTGCAAATGCCTGCAAGAAAATGAATCTCAGGGTAATATTTGGTGACATGCAGGTACTTTGATAATAACTTTACTTTGAACTTTGAACTTCTGAGGGTCCTGATGGAGGATCCCAACCCAAGACGTTGACTGTTTACTACCCTCACTGCTTCCCCTCCGTGATTTCTACTTCTCTCTGACTCTTCGACCATGTACTCATGCAGACTGAGTCCTGACAAAGGGTCTCAGCCTGAAACGTCAACTGCTTCTTCCTTTCCAATGACGCTGCCTGACAGTGAGTTCCACCAGCACCTTGTGTGTGTATCAGAATCAGAATTAGGAATCAGGTTTATTATCACTGGCATACGTCATATTTGCTGTGTAGCAGCAGCAGTGTGTCACAGCATATAAAATGTACTACAAGTTACCTTAAGAATATATAAAAAATAAATTGTGCAAAAAGAGGACAAAATGAGAGCAATATCGTGACATTTGTTGCAGGAGTGGTATCTCTTTTTCCCTCACTAGTGAGAGAGAGCCTGTCTGAGACGTTGAAGTGCTGGGACGGACTCTAGGTCATGGTCTCTTTGAGAGCTTTGCTATTGCTTGCATGGTGGAGTGGTGGGGAGGGTGTTGGTGCTTTTGCTGGAGCAAGTGTGGGGAGGGTTGATGTTTTGCTGTGGCTTCTGCATGGGAGGGGGAGGGACTTTGGGGTTCTAATGTTTCTGCAGTTCATTATTTGGGTTTTTTTTCTGTTTCACAGATAGCTGCAAAGAGTAAGAATTTTAGATTGTATACTGTATGCATTATCTGATCTTAAATTTACCCATTGAATCATTGAACGCATTGTTCATGTGTTCATGCACCATTCAGGAGTCTGAACGGCAGGGGGCAAGAAGCTGTACCTAAAAAAATCTGGCTCCCATGCTTCCTCCCTGTGATGGAGTAATGAGAAATGGTCATGTCTTAGGTGGTGAGAGTCCTTCATGGTGGATGGCACCTTCTTGAAGCATTGCCTTCAGGACTGGAAGAGATTAATAATGGTACATACAGCATGGGTATATTTGCAATGTATTCATGCAAAGTTGATTTGAATATTCTTTATGCTAACTGATCTCTGCCCCAGAAGGCAGTGGAGGCCAAGTCTCTGGATGCTTTCAAGAAAGAGATGGATAGAGCTCTTAAAGATAGCAGAATCAAAGGTTATGGGGATAAGGCAGGAACTGGATACTGATTGTGGATGATCAGCCATGATCACAGTGAATGGCGGTGCTGGCTCGAAGGGCCAAATGGCCTACTCCTGCACCTATTGTCTATTGTCTATATTGTCTATTAAATTGTTCTGTCATGTCATTTATTTTAGCAGGGACTATACTTAGCCTTGTTCCTCTGAAAGCTGTCATGCAACTCTTTTGAATGGAAATTGTGATCAAAACTGAACAGCAACCCCTCTTTTATTTCATTCACATAACAATGTGGGTGTTCATGTACTCCACTTACAATGCACCGCATTTGTGAAGCACCATTCACAATGTCCTAAAGCTCCCATGCAGCCATTTATTCTCACAAGATGTGAGTTTTATTGGTAAGCCAGTTCAGTGACATATGATATTTCTTGTGCATGCTGACCTCCACCCTGCAGAAACATACAATTAAAAAATACTTAGTTTGTTGACTGAATTCTGATTTTGAGGAGGTGAATTAATAATATCAAATGGACCACCAAGCTTCTCTGAAGGGTCCCTTCAGTCTGTTTTGTTTGACAAGTAGAACCCATCAATTCAGCTAATTATGTCAATGCTCCACCCTTGGGTAGAACCAAAAATTCCAGAGGATATGAGTCGGGAGCTAGAAGCCTGAAGGTTGAAGACCGAAGCTAAAGGCCTGAAGGAGTCACGAGGGCCTGGGTCAGAGATCTGTGCAGGTCTGGAAGTCGAGGCCCGAAGGCCAAACTAGTGATCAACGAGTACTGGGGCGAAGTTGGAAGCTTGATGTCTGAAAGTCTGGGGCCAAGGGCTGGTGGCCTGGAGATGGGCCTGTCCTGAGGTTGGAGACCTGCTTGTGTGTGTGAAGGGGTGGGTGGGAGGGTAGGAAAGGGGCAGTTGTTGTCTTGCTTTGTTACTGTTATCGTTGCTTGTGTTGTTCTGTTGCACATTGTCGACATGCTATGATAGCACCGGAATGTGTGGTGACACTTGGGGGCTGCCCCCAGTGCATCTTTGAGTTCTGGGAGCAGCCTGCAAAACATCACATTTCACTCTATGCTTTGAGGTACATGTATAATTTTTAAGTATAGTTAAATTGAGGCATTGATGGTGTGGATAGTCAGAGGCATTTTTCCAGGGCTGGAATGGCTAGCACGAGGGCACGGTTTTAAGGTGCTTGGAAGTAGGTTCAGAGGAGATGTCAGGGGTAAGTTTTTTACGCAGAAGGGTGAGTGCGTGGAATGGACTGCTGGTGACGGTGATGGAGGTGGATATGATAGGGTCTTTTAAGAGACTTCTGGACAGGTATTTGGAGCTCAGAAAAATAGAGGGCTATGGGTAACCCTAGGTAATCTCTCAGGTAAGGACATGTTTGGCACAGCTTTGTTGGCCGAAAGGCCTGTATTGTGTTGTAGGTTTTCTATGTTCTATGTTACGTCTAAATCTAATTGTGACAGCAGAGGGTCGGGGAAGAGCTTTCAGCAGAATTACATCAATGTCACTTTCAACTTTGATAGTGACTGTTTTGTGATCTCTCCCCCCATCAATACTTTTTTATCATTCTACCAATGGCACAGAGGCTGAAGTTCTGCATCTCAATAGCAACAAAGACAATGCCAAGCATTTCCATGGCACCAGTAGGGCAGATAAAAAATCTTTGCAGGAGCCTTGTCGAGCAAAAATTGATCTTGGGCCATGTTAGGGATTGTAGGGCGGATGATCTAAAGGACTAGGTTTTAAGGAGAAGTGAGCTGGTGAGGAGGAGAGACTTAGGGAGGGAATTCCTTGGCAGCTGACATCTCCTGCCATTTTGACAGAGCCTAACTATAAGAACAGTGACGGTCAATGTGTCAGAGACAGGAGTTGTTGCTGTGGATAGAATTCCCTTCTTTGAAAGCCACGGTGCGGACATTGAGCTCTGAATGCAGAACTAGCAATGATGTAGCCAAGGACAGCAGAAGGAATGAATGAGCTCTCTTGTCAACCCATGGCATGTGCTACACAATTTGGCTGTTGGCCAGGACTGATACAGGGTAGCCCAGTGAAACATCAATGAAAAACACCAGCAGCAGGAGATGGGAAAAGAAAAAAAGTTAAGAATGAATTGGTTCTCGAATGTTATGCTCTCAGTGAACAGCTCCCCCTGTGGTCTGGTTGAGGAGAGAACCACAGAGGCTACACAACACACTCATAATACTGGAGGAACTCAGTAGGTCAGGCAGCATCTATGGAGTGAATAAACAGTGAACGTTTCAGGCCAAACCCTTCATCAGGACTGAGACGGAACGGGGGAAGATGCCAAACTAAAGCGGTGGGGGGAGGGGAATAAATAAATAGAAAGATATTAAAGCCCATTATTGAGGAGATTTTGGGGTACTTGGAGGCACTTGATAAAATACGTTGAAGTCAGCATGGTATCTTTCAGATGAAATCTTACCTGTTGGAATTCCTTGGCTTCAAAGTTTATGGGGTGAAATCAGGAGAATGGAGTTGAGAGGGAAAAGAAACATTTTTGAATGGCAGAGCAGATCTGATGGGCCGAATGGCCTTTTCCTGCCCTGGTGTCTTATGACTGTATAAAAGACTTTCCCTTATACAAGCTGCTCACTAACTTACAGTGGTACAGGGGTGCAGCTGATAGAATCGGAATCAGAAACAGGTTTATTGTTACCGGCATGTGTCGTGAAATGTGTTAACTTCACAGCAGCAGTTCAATGCAATATATAGTATAGAAGAAAGAAAAAAGAAAATTAATAATGATAATAAATAAGTAAATCAATTACAGTATGCATATATTGAATAGATTAAAAATCATGCAAAAAACTGAAATAATATATATTAAAAAAGTGAGGTAGTGTCCAAAGATTCAATGTCCATGTAGGAATGGGATGGCAGAGGGGAAGAAGCTGTTCCTGAATCGCTGAGTGTGTGCCTTCAGGCTTCTGTACCTCCTACCTGATGGTAACAGTGAGAAAAGGGCATGTCCTGGGTACTGGAGGTCCTTAATAATGGACGCTGCCTTTCTGAGACGCCACTCCTTGAAGACGTCCTAGGTGCTTTGTAGGCTAATACTCAAGATGGAGCTGACTAAATTTACAACCCTCTGCAGCTTCTTTCGTTCTTGTGCAGCAGCCCCTCCATACCAGACAGTGAGGCAGCCTGTCAGAATGCTGTCCACGGTACACCTACAGAAGTTTTTCACCAGAGAGGCATTCTGTAAGCACGTCTCCATCATAAGCCTTGTGACTCAGGTTTGTTCCTGACCGCCAGTGTAGAGTTTGGACGCTATCCCTGTTATCGCAGGGGCTCATGCAAGGGTTCTGGTTTCATGCGCATCTGAAGATGTACAGGTTGTAGGCTGTTCAGCAATACTACATTATTCCCCAGTATATACAGTACTGTGAAAAAGTCTTAGGTATATATATTTATATGTATAGCAGGGGTGCCTAAGACTTTTGCAAAGTACTGTAGTGATTTTATACATTTCACTGTACTACTGCCACAAAAAAAACACATTTTGTGACATACATGAATAATGATAAACCTGATTCTGATATGGGTCTCTATTGTGGACTGGAGTGGGAAGGGCACAGGGAGAGGGGAATTGTGGTTGGGAAAAGGGGAAGGGACAGGGGAGGAAGCAGGAAGCACCAGAGAGATATTCTGTAATGATCAATAAACCAAATGTCACCATCCGCCCTGGCACTCCTTTTCTGCCACCTGGCCCACTTCCCTCCCGTGGCACTCCATTCTCACCATTCCCAACATCCTTTTCTCCCACAAGATTTACAAACTCACTCTCTGCTCCACATTGACAAACAAAGTACTGTGCAAAAGTCTTGGGCACCCTAGCTTTATATATGTGTCTAAGACTTTTGAGCGGTACCGTATGGAGAGGAATAAACAATCAACATATCAGACTGAGGCCCTTCATCAGGACTGGAAAGGTAGGGGGCTGAAGTCTGAAAAGGAAGTTGGGAGGAGGGGCAGGAGTTGAAGCTGGCAGGTGATAGGTGAAGCCAGGTGAGGAGGAAGGTGGGTGGATGGGGAATGGTAGTTGGAGTGAGAAGCTGGGAGGTGATAGGCAAAAAAGTTAATGGGTGGAAGAAAAAGACATTGATATGAGAGGAGGGTGCTCCATGAAAAAAAGGGAAGGAGGAGGGTCATCAGAGAGAGATGATGGGCAGTTGAGGAGAATAGAAGGGGTATGAGGGGATCATGTTTTACTGGGCATTAGTTGAAGAGTGCCCCCAGCCTTTTAGGGTGCTCCAGGCTATCCAAAAGGAAAGTGGCAGAGAGAATCCTGGGCGTGTATGTGTGGCTGACCTCCGTGACCAAGCGTTGATTTAGTTAGTGTAGGGTGATCAATCTGTGTCTAGCTGGGGCCTAATTATTTCACCCTCTGCTGAAAGATTTATTTTATTTACTTATTTGTGGTGGTGGTTTCCATCGTTTCCAATGATGACAGGAAACCTGTGCAGGAGGGTTTTTAAAGTGGAAAAGGTTTTGCACTTCGGCAGTTCCAATTTTTGAACTCGGAAGCCCAGATCCAGTGGTACAAGCAGTCGTTTCAAACTGGGGGTGGTTGCAGTAGATGACCATGACATCTTCTGCGCCTCAACATGGCCTTCACTCTCCACAAAGCCTTTCACAACTGGCTGTTGAATCTCACTAAAGATCTCGCCAGAGCTGACTTGGCATGCTAGGGCAGGCATGTCCTTACATTACCGGGGTATGAGGCCCATTGGCTACCCTCACCAGGTTCAGCCCACCTGTCAAAGCGGTGTACTGGGGTGTGGCTGCTATCACATGCAAACAGCTACTTGGAGGCACTGCTGAGAGCCGAGTGTCCAGGTGGGACCAAAGGTGAGTGAGCTGCCCCAGAACAGACAAACAAGCCCCTTCACTAGAGGTGCTACTCCCCCCGAACACCCCGCACACCTCAATGTTTCAATGTTTTGTTTTATATACTGTGTGTGATACACGTTTTGAGGTGCACCGTGGCCTGGAAGAACATTTTATATATGTACAGTCTGATGACAATAAAATTGAATTTGAGCTTGAGATATCATGCTTTGAAGTCTGTGTTCCCTCGACAATCATGTCATGTTCATCTGACTACGATTCATTCAGCAAGTCTCGAAAAGAACCAAACCCTACAAAAGGCTCAACACACACAAAATTCTGGAGGAACAGGCAGCATCTATGGAGGAAAATAAACAGCCAACGTTTCTGCCTGAGACCCGTCCTGATGAAATTCCTCTAGCATTTTGTGCATGTGTCGCACGTGTGAAAGGAATTGTTGTCATTTTGGGCGGAAACATTACATCACACCTACAGATTCTGCTCCACATACTCCAGCAGACTGTTGTTTCACATTTCAACATCTTCTGGTTCTTGTGTCTCCAGCTGACCATGACTAGATTTAGTTTTTCACAATGTTGGTTGAATGTTGATCAGGAAATTGGTGGGAGAATGTACCTGCTCTTTAGTGTTGAAACCATGGGTTCACTTACACTCATCTTCCCTTTCTTATCACTACTACCATCAGGCGGTAGGTACAGAAGTCGTAGGTTCCACGCCACCAGGTTCAGGAAAAGCTATCGTCCTACAACCATTGCCTCCTGGACTGGTGTGGACAGCTTCACTTGCCTCAGTGTTGAACAGGCTCCACAACTGTAGACTCACGTTCGGGGACTCTGCAGCTCATGTTTGTTTATGTTTTTAAAGTGCTTGTATGATTTATCTTCTTTTACACATTGACAAAAGAGATGGTTGTTGACTTCAGGAGAGCACGGAGCGACCACTCTCTGCTGAACATTGATGGGTCCTCCGTTGAGAGTGTTAAGAGCACCAAATTTCTTGGTGTTCACCTGGCAGAGAATCTCACCTGGTCCCTCAACACCAGCTCCATAGCCCAACAACATCTCTACTTTCTGCGAAGGCTGAGAAAAGTCCATCTCCCACCCCCCATCCTCACCACACTCTACAGAGGTTGTATTGAGAGCATCCTGAGCAGCTGCATCACTGCCTTGTTCGGGAATTGCACCGTCTCGGATCACAAGACCCTGCAGCGGATAGTGAGGTCAGCTGAGAAGATCATCGGGGACCATCTTCCCGCCATTACAGACATTTACACCACACGCTGCACCTGCAAAGCAAACAGTATTGTGAAGGACACCACGCACTCCTCATACAAACTCTTCTCCCTCCTGCCATCTGGCAAAAGGTACCGAAGCATTCGGGCTCTCACGACCAGACTGGGCAACAGTTTCTTTCCCCCAAGCCATCACATTCCTTAATACCCGGAGTCTAGACTGACATCTGCATCATTTATTGTTATATTGTAATTTTCATTCATAAGATCAGTGATGTTGTGGGGATGGAACTGGACTCTCTGACGGTGGTGTCTGAAAAGAGGATGCTGTCCAAGTTGCATACCATCTTGGACAATGTCTCCCATTCACTACATAAGGTACTGGTTGGGCACAGGAGTACATTCAGACTCATTCCACTGAGATGCAACACAGAGCGTCATAGGAAGTCATTCCTGCCTGTGACCATCAAACTTTACAATTCTTCCCTTGGAGGGTCAGACACCCTGAGCCAATAGGCTGGTCCTGGACTTATTTCCTGGCATAATTTACATATTACTATGTAACTATTTATGGTTTTATTACTATTTAATTATTTATGGTGCAACTGTAACGAAAACCAGTTTCCCCTGGGATCAATAAAGTATGACTATGACTATGGCTATGATTATGTCCTCTACTGTGCCCATTCTCTTGCTTATTATTTATTGTACTGCCCTGCACTGTTTTGTGCACTTTATGTAGTCCTGTGAAGGTCTGCAGTCTAGTGTAGTTTTGTGTTGTTTCACATAGTCTAATGTAGTTTTATGTTGTCTCATGTAGTCTAGTGTAGATTTGTGTTGTTTCATGTAGCACCATGGTCCTGGAGGAACGTTGTTTCGTTTTTACTGTGTACTGTACCAGCAGCTTATGGTCGAAATGACAGCAAAAAGCGACTTGACTTGAATGTTTGTCGGTCTTTCTTAGGTGTGGTTTTTCATGGATTCTATTGTATTTATTTATTTTCCTGCGGTGCTGCAAGAAAATGAATTTGAAGGTTTCATATGTTATAAATACTTCGACAATAAATTAACTTTGTCCTTTGAACTTATTTATTTATTGCCATACATCACAGAACAGCCCCTTCGAGCCACACTGTCCAGCAATCCCCCAATTTAACCCTAGCCTAATCATGGGACAATTTACAATGACCAATTAACTTAGCAACTGGTACGTCTTTGGACTGTGGGAGGAGACCTGAGCACCTGGAAGAAACCCACGCGGTCACAGGGAGAACGTGCGAACTCCTTACAGGCAGTGACGGGAATTGAAGCTGGGTCGCTTGTGCTGTAAAACATTGTGCTGATCACTATGCTACCGTGACACCCCGATGAACCTTGAAGGTAGATGTGACAAGGCTTGAACACCTCAGTCAAGGTTGGCAGCTTCAGTTGTCCTACATTCTCTCGGTATGTGTGATCGGCGGTTGGTGTCAGACTTCGTCTTGTTTCTGCAGAGTTGTCCTCGCTTTCATTAGTTGGTGAGGTAATCTCAGTGTGTGTCTACTAGAGTGAGACACAGAGAGAGCTTCTTTATTTTTTTCTTTGAGATACTTTGTCAGATAGCAGTGAAGTGACATCCAGGTATTGTGAAATGTTCAAACTCAATGTCTGCTTGAAATACGACCTTTTGCAGGCATGTTTGTTCTCCATGGCAACAGCTCTAACCTTTTTTTTGCACATCAGTCATCCCATATCAGTGAGGTTTTCTGATTAATTTACAGCATGATGGGAAACGGACGGATGAAGCATTTTATTGACAGGTCCGAAGGTTCAGTTTTGGGCTGATAGGGGGTCTCTGCTGTCTGTGTGTGAAAGGCTGCACGGTGTTAGGAGAGGGAAGATTCGTGTTTATGTCAAGTCTGTTCTGTTCAGAAAAGGTACAGAGTTTCTAAAAAAAAATGTGAACGAGGATGAGAGGCAACTTGATAGAGGTGTACAAGGTAATAAGAGACATAGATCGAGTGGACAGCCAAAGACTTCTTTTCTCAAGGCAGAAGTGGCTAATTCAAGGCGGGGGTGGGAGGTTGGTGGGCTTGAATTTAAGGTTATTGAAGGAAAGTATAGGGGGAATGTCAGAGGTAGGTTCGTTACACAGAGAGTGGCAAGTGCATGGAACGTTCTGCTGGGGGTGGCAGTGGAGGCAGATATATTAGGGGCATTTACTCTGAGATAGGCACATGGATGAGAGAAAAATGGAGGGCTACGTAAGACGGGTTAGTCTGATCTTAGAACAGGTTAAAATGTCAGCATAATATTACTATACTATGTTCTTTGAAGAGTAGGCAGTGTAGGACCAAGCCCAAATCAATCAATAACGGTTTGTTGCCCACCAGTGGCTCTGTCTGTCTGTCTGTCCCTCTCTCTCTGTCTCTCTCTCGCTCTCTCTCTGTCTTTCTCCCTCCCGACCTCTGTTACTCTTCACTCTCTCTCATTCTCTGACCCCTTCAATATCTCTCTCTCTCTATCTCTCTCCCTCTATCTATCTCTCTCCCCCCCCCCACACACACACACAAACACACACCTTCATTTCTCTTCCTGTTTCACATTACCTTGTGACCCCAGGTTCACTGTTGAACATATTTCTGACGCAGAAGATTGCCCCCATGGCTTTTTGCTTTGTTGAGGCACCTGTGGCTGGTGTTAAGTGTGGATTCTGAACTTTTGACAGTGTTATGATACTGAATTTCTGCACGTCTCTCTGAGACACAGGAGATTCTGCACATCTTGTGCAAATTGCTCAAATTGCTGGAGGGACTCAGCAATCTGACAGCACCTGTAGAGGGAAATAAACAGTCCATGTTTCGGGCCAAGACCCTTCATCAGGAGTGGAGAGGAAGGGGGCAGACGGTAGAACAAGAATGTAGGGGAGGGGAAGGAGGACAAACTGACAGGTAATAGGTGAGACCAGGTGAGGGGTAAGTGGGTTTATCTTTCAACATACCTTTTTCTCTCTCTCTCTGTCGGTCTGTCTGTCTCTGAACTTATGCCTTTCCACCCTTTCCACATGCTCCGCGTGTGTGTGTGTGTATATGCACACACACACACACACACACACACACACACACACACATGGAAGGATGTTTTTTTCCCTCATTGTAAGGACATTGTCCAAGTCTCTACATTTGTGTGTATTTTATGACAGGTATCTCCCTAGGCCTACCCACATGTTTCTTCATTACACAGTGGATTCCAGTTCATTGGGACACATAGAGACCTTCTGGCCCAATTAAGTAGCTGAACCAATTAGTTGAAGTTTCATGGAAATAGTTAAAAAACTATTAAAAAAGACAAACTGCCGTTTAACTGAGTAACAAGTTATGCATTTAAATAAAACCGAGAGCAATTTAGAACACTGCAGTACTATGAAACAGGGTATTACAGGTGGCCCCCGTTTTCCGAACGTTCGCTTTACGACATCTTGCTGTTATGAAAGATCTACATTAGTTACGTGTTTTCGCTAACAGAAGGTGTTTTCACTAAGGCAGCGTGCGCCTGAACAGCCAAGCTGCTCCCCCGGAACTGCTTTCTAGCCGGCATTGCTTAAACACGTGTTTTATCTTGATTTATTTTGTGCATCTATTAGCAAGATGAGTTCTAAGGTATCAAAAAAACCTAAGAGAGCTCGTAAGGGTGTTACACTTAACGTGAAACTAGACATAATTAAGTCCATGCCTGCGTCCACCATTCGCACTATACGCAGAGAGAAAGAATTTTGAAAGCTGCCGATGTTACTGTTGGTTCTGCTCATAGCAAAATGGTCTCTCTTAGTCAGCATCCAATAATGGATAAAATGGAAAGTCTATTGCTTGCAACATGCATAAAAGTTGCTGGTGAATGCAGCAGGCCAGGCAGCATCTCTAGGAAGAGGTACAGTCGATGTTTCGGGCCAAGACCCTTCGTCAGGACTAACTGAAAGAAGAGCTAGTAGGAGATTTGAAAGTGGGAGGGGGAGGGGGAGATCTGAAATGATAGGAGAAGACAGGAGGGGGAGGGATGGAGCCAAGAGCTGGACAGGTGATTGGCAAAAGGGATATGAGAGGATCCTGGGACAGGATTGATGGGTGTACAAAGCGTGGTGTTCCATTAAGTTTTCTTATACTTAAGGAGAAATCAGTCAGTCTTTTTAATAAGCTGAAACAGAAAGCACTGGACGATGGTGATAAAAGTGTTGCGAAAGTGGAATTTAAAGGTAGTCATGGGTGGTTTGATCGTTTCTGAGGCGAGGGCAGCTTCATAGTTTAAGCAGTTGTCCCCACCCTCCGGGCCGCGGACTGATACATTGCCGTGAAGAATGCAGTGGTGCAATGGTAGTCGAGACGCACCCAGCGCATTTTTAAGAAAAAAGCTGAAATAAACAAGCTAATTAATCAGGTGCCACTCAGCACGTAAAGGTCGGCCCAGATCAGAGGTGATTGCCGATTGCATCAGCTGGTTATTCGTATAAGCAAGTGTTTAACTGTGACGGAACTGCAATTTATTGGAGTCTTCCTGATTCCGGTAAGTGAAGCTATACTGTACATACATTATTTCTACCTTATATAAGCTGTGTATTTTTACGTGTTATTGGTATGATTTGGCAGCTTCATTGCTTAAAGGTTACTGGAGAGAGTGTTTCTGCCGAGAGCGCTTCCGCGAGATTTTCGCTGCACTAGACAGTGCTGCAGAAAAGTATTTCTACTTTATATCTTTATATAGGCTGTGTATTTATCATATCATTCCTACTTTTACTATATGTTACTGTTATTTTAGGTTTTCTGTGTTATTTGGCATGATTTCGTAGGTTATTTTTTGGGTCTGGGAACGCTGAAAAAATTTTGCCATATTAATAAATAGTAATTGCTTATTCACTTTACGACATTCTGGCTTATGAACCGTTTCATAGGAACGTTGTACCTTCAGATAGTGGGGGATACCTGTAGTTCGTATTGGCTACTTACAGAGGAGTTCATCGAGTGCATGCTGGCATAATACTCGATTGGTAAACATTCTTAGCCCCTAAATAACTGAGGTTTAACATTTTTCCCAATAACCAGCAATTTATTATCAGTTCCTGACATATTTGAAAAACACAGCACAGTTTTGTGATCCATTGTTTTCTTTGAACCTGATAATTTTGCGTGTTTGTAGCAAAGGGAGCTGTCTGGTGTGGCACCATGATCCGCATTGCAGATATCATCTGCACAAAATTTTTGAAGCAAGTTGGGTACTTTTGTAGATTTTCATGTTTCTGCATTTACAGCATCAGCACTACCTTTCTCAGCATGTGATTTCTTGAACTTAATGAACAATCAACTTTAAAACCTTCATGATCCAGCTTCTTAGCTAGTGCCTCAGACATTTTTCTTTAACGTTGGTCCACTGCCACATACACCTCGTCCAGTTACAATGGAAAACCATTGACTGAGGTCCTCTTCAATATCCGGATCCTTTCCTTCACGTTTTTGTTTTTGGGATGTACACCCTATCCTCGTTATATGCATCTTCAGACTATGCGGATTCACAGTTACGCGAGGAACCTATTTCCATCAACGTCTCGTTATATGCGTCCAAAACTCAAAGTTATGCGAGGAGCACTGCCTTCCCACCAATACAAGTCACGTGCGCACACTTCACAGTCTCACTTCTGGGACGAGAAGCACCGCTTTCCCGCCAATACAAGTTAGGTGCGCGCACCTCACAATTTCACTCCCGCCACTCTCGCGTTGGTTTTGGCAAGGTGTGGATACGCGATCTTAAACTTCTGTTGGTTTTACCTACGGTGCAGTGATTTTGTGCTTGAAATATGTAATTATGCCTCCTAAGCGTCCAATGTCATGTCTCAGCCGAGCCGCAGAGAACCACTTTAACACTTGAAAAAAAATTGAAAATTATAAACAGCGCAGTATCAGCTGAAGGTAACATAGCTCTCGGACGCTACTGTTGGGAACAGAATCTTGCCTTTAAAGTTCTTTTGTTGCTTGACAATGCGCCAGCCCATCCTAAACATTCGGACAGCATTCATCCTAACGTAACAGTGCGTTTCCTGCCACCTAACACAACATCGCTGATTCAACCACTCGACCGGTGTGATCCACATTCAAGGCGTACGTATTTTTTTTAACGGCGAGCTATCTCTCAGATGCTGCAAGCAACAGGCGATTTTGAAAATCCCGGGAGTTTACCAACGGTGAGGGAATGGTGGAAGTCGGAACACTTGGCACAAATGGCGATGGACATGGACCCACGTTTAGAACGGAGTCAGCATTTCAGTCGTTCCCTGCCGTCAACCCTTCTTCCCTACAAGCAAATTTAAAACAAAATGCTGCCAAGCAAACAACCCTTACCACTTTAAGCAAATCGCTGTAATCTTCTGCTGCTGGCAGTTCTAAGAGTTCTGTGAGTCTTCCTTCACCCCTTGCTGTGCTTGATATTATCCTGACGACCACAACCATCCACCTTATCCATGTAAAGCTGCCTGACACCACAACAACCACTCATCTGCTGGAGTGAACACACCTGCCACTGTTGGTGAGTACTGTACACCAGAGGATGTTAACTTTATATGATTTATTACATTGAATATTACCTTAAATTGATTGAATATAATACAAATGTTGTCTTGTAGTACTGCTTTTGTGTCATATTGGTATAATAATGTGAATAAATTACGGATAAAACATATTTAGGAAGCCCTCTGGAACGCATCCTTATTTTCTCCATTTAAATAATTATTCACATTATGGGTCAACTTCGAGGAACGTATCCCTCGCATATAACAAGGATAGGGTGTACCTTGTTGTCCTTCGTGTAATGCCCCCAGCCTTTTAGGGTGCTCCAGGCTATCCAAAAGGAAAGTGGCAGAGAGAATCCTGGGCGTGTATGTGTGGCTGACCTCCGTGACCAAGCGTTGATTTAGTTAGTGTAGGGTGATCAATCTGTGTCTAGCTGGGGCCTAATTATTTCACCCTCTGCTGAAAGATTTATTTTATTTACTTATTTGTGGTGGTGGTTTCCATCGTTTCCAATGATGACAGGAAACCTGTGCAGGAGGGTTTTTAAAGTGGAAAAGGTTTTGCACTTCGGCAGTTCCAATTTTTGAACTCGGAAGCCCAGATCCAGTGGTACAAGCAGTCGTTTCAAACTGGGGGTGGTTGCAGTAGATGACCATGACATCTTCTGCGCCTCAACATGGCCTTCACTCTCCACAAAGCCTTTCACAACTGGCTGTTGAATCTCACTAAAGATCTCGCCAGAGCTGACTTGGCATGCTAGGGCAGGCATGTCCTTACATTACCGGGGTATGAGGCCCATTGGCTACCCTCACCAGGTTCAGCCCACCTGTCAAAGCGGTGTACTGGGGTGTGGCTGCTATCACATGCAAACAGCTACTTGGAGGCACTGCTGAGAGCCGAGTGTCCAGGTGGGACCAAAGGTGAGTGAGCTGCCCCAGAACAGACAAACAAGCCCCTTCACTAGAGGTGCTACTCCCCCCGAACACCCCGCACACCTCAATGTTTCAATGTTTTGTTTTATATACTGTGTGTGATACACGTTTTGAGGTGCACCGTGGCCTGGAAGAACATTTTATATATGTACAGTCTGATGACAATAAAATTGAATTTGAGCTTGAGATATCATGCTTTGAAGTCTGTGTTCCCTCGACAATCATGTCATGTTCATCTGACTACGATTCATTCAGCAAGTCTCGAAAAGAACCAAACCCTACAAAAGGCTCAACACACACAAAATTCTGGAGGAACAGGCAGCATCTATGGAGGAAAATAAACAGCCAACGTTTCTGCCTGAGACCCGTCCTGATGAAATTCCTCTAGCATTTTGTGCATGTGTCGCACGTGTGAAAGGAATTGTTGTCATTTTGGGCGGAAACATTACATCACACCTACAGATTCTGCTCCACATACTCCAGCAGACTGTTGTTTCACATTTCAACATCTTCTGGTTCTTGTGTCTCCAGCTGACCATGACTAGATTTAGTTTTTCACAATGTTGGTTGAATGTTGATCAGGAAATTGGTGGGAGAATGTACCTGCTCTTTAGTGTTGAAACCATGGGTTCACTTACACTCATCTTCCCTTTCTTATCACTACTACCATCAGGCGGTAGGTACAGAAGTCGTAGGTTCCACGCCACCAGGTTCAGGAAAAGCTATCGTCCTACAACCATTGCCTCCTGGACTGGTGTGGACAGCTTCACTTGCCTCAGTGTTGAACAGGCTCCACAACTGTAGACTCACGTTCGGGGACTCTGCAGCTCATGTTTGTTTATGTTTTTAAAGTGCTTGTATGATTTATCTTCTTTTACACATTGACAAAAGAGATGGTTGTTGACTTCAGGAGAGCACGGAGCGACCACTCTCTGCTGAACATTGATGGGTCCTCCGTTGAGAGTGTTAAGAGCACCAAATTTCTTGGTGTTCACCTGGCAGAGAATCTCACCTGGTCCCTCAACACCAGCTCCATAGCCCAACAACATCTCTACTTTCTGCGAAGGCTGAGAAAAGTCCATCTCCCACCCCCCATCCTCACCACACTCTACAGAGGTTGTATTGAGAGCATCCTGAGCAGCTGCATCACTGCCTTGTTCGGGAATTGCACCGTCTCGGATCACAAGACCCTGCAGCGGATAGTGAGGTCAGCTGAGAAGATCATCGGGGACCATCTTCCCGCCATTACAGACATTTACACCACACGCTGCACCTGCAAAGCAAACAGTATTGTGAAGGACACCACGCACTCCTCATACAAACTCTTCTCCCTCCTGCCATCTGGCAAAAGGTACCGAAGCATTCGGGCTCTCACGACCAGACTGGGCAACAGTTTCTTTCCCCCAAGCCATCACATTCCTTAATACCCGGAGTCTAGACTGACATCTGCATCATTTATTGTTATATTGTAATTTTCATTCATAAGATCAGTGATGTTGTGGGGATGGAACTGGACTCTCTGACGGTGGTGTCTGAAAAGAGGATGCTGTCCAAGTTGCATACCATCTTGGACAATGTCTCCCATTCACTACATAAGGTACTGGTTGGGCACAGGAGTACATTCAGACTCATTCCACTGAGATGCAACACAGAGCGTCATAGGAAGTCATTCCTGCCTGTGACCATCAAACTTTACAATTCTTCCCTTGGAGGGTCAGACACCCTGAGCCAATAGGCTGGTCCTGGACTTATTTCCTGGCATAATTTACATATTACTATGTAACTATTTATGGTTTTATTACTATTTAATTATTTATGGTGCAACTGTAACGAAAACCAGTTTCCCCTGGGATCAATAAAGTATGACTATGACTATGGCTATGATTATGTCCTCTACTGTGCCCATTCTCTTGCTTATTATTTATTGTACTGCCCTGCACTGTTTTGTGCACTTTATGTAGTCCTGTGAAGGTCTGCAGTCTAGTGTAGTTTTGTGTTGTTTCACATAGTCTAATGTAGTTTTATGTTGTCTCATGTAGTCTAGTGTAGATTTGTGTTGTTTCATGTAGCACCATGGTCCTGGAGGAACGTTGTTTCGTTTTTACTGTGTACTGTACCAGCAGCTTATGGTCGAAATGACAGCAAAAAGCGACTTGACTTGAATGTTTGTCGGTCTTTCTTAGGTGTGGTTTTTCATGGATTCTATTGTATTTATTTATTTTCCTGCGGTGCTGCAAGAAAATGAATTTGAAGGTTTCATATGTTATAAATACTTCGACAATAAATTAACTTTGTCCTTTGAACTTATTTATTTATTGCCATACATCACAGAACAGCCCCTTCGAGCCACACTGTCCAGCAATCCCCCAATTTAACCCTAGCCTAATCATGGGACAATTTACAATGACCAATTAACTTAGCAACTGGTACGTCTTTGGACTGTGGGAGGAGACCTGAGCACCTGGAAGAAACCCACGCGGTCACAGGGAGAACGTGCGAACTCCTTACAGGCAGTGACGGGAATTGAAGCTGGGTCGCTTGTGCTGTAAAACATTGTGCTGATCACTATGCTACCGTGACACCCCGATGAACCTTGAAGGTAGATGTGACAAGGCTTGAACACCTCAGTCAAGGTTGGCAGCTTCAGTTGTCCTACATTCTCTCGGTATGTGTGATCGGCGGTTGGTGTCAGACTTCGTCTTGTTTCTGCAGAGTTGTCCTCGCTTTCATTAGTTGGTGAGGTAATCTCAGTGTGTGTCTACTAGAGTGAGACACAGAGAGAGCTTCTTTATTTTTTTCTTTGAGATACTTTGTCAGATAGCAGTGAAGTGACATCCAGGTATTGTGAAATGTTCAAACTCAATGTCTGCTTGAAATACGACCTTTTGCAGGCATGTTTGTTCTCCATGGCAACAGCTCTAACCTTTTTTTTGCACATCAGTCATCCCATATCAGTGAGGTTTTCTGATTAATTTACAGCATGATGGGAAACGGACGGATGAAGCATTTTATTGACAGGTCCGAAGGTTCAGTTTTGGGCTGATAGGGGGTCTCTGCTGTCTGTGTGTGAAAGGCTGCACGGTGTTAGGAGAGGGAAGATTCGTGTTTATGTCAAGTCTGTTCTGTTCAGAAAAGGTACAGAGTTTCTAAAAAAAAATGTGAACGAGGATGAGAGGCAACTTGATAGAGGTGTACAAGGTAATAAGAGACATAGATCGAGTGGACAGCCAAAGACTTCTTTTCTCAAGGCAGAAGTGGCTAATTCAAGGCGGGGGTGGGAGGTTGGTGGGCTTGAATTTAAGGTTATTGAAGGAAAGTATAGGGGGAATGTCAGAGGTAGGTTCGTTACACAGAGAGTGGCAAGTGCATGGAACGTTCTGCTGGGGGTGGCAGTGGAGGCAGATATATTAGGGGCATTTACTCTGAGATAGGCACATGGATGAGAGAAAAATGGAGGGCTACGTAAGACGGGTTAGTCTGATCTTAGAACAGGTTAAAATGTCAGCATAATATTACTATACTATGTTCTTTGAAGAGTAGGCAGTGTAGGACCAAGCCCAAATCAATCAATAACGGTTTGTTGCCCACCAGTGGCTCTGTCTGTCTGTCTGTCCCTCTCTCTCTGTCTCTCTCTCGCTCTCTCTCTGTCTTTCTCCCTCCCGACCTCTGTTACTCTTCACTCTCTCTCATTCTCTGACCCCTTCAATATCTCTCTCTCTCTATCTCTCTCCCTCTATCTATCTCTCTCCCCCCCCCCACACACACACACAAACACACACCTTCATTTCTCTTCCTGTTTCACATTACCTTGTGACCCCAGGTTCACTGTTGAACATATTTCTGACGCAGAAGATTGCCCCCATGGCTTTTTGCTTTGTTGAGGCACCTGTGGCTGGTGTTAAGTGTGGATTCTGAACTTTTGACAGTGTTATGATACTGAATTTCTGCACGTCTCTCTGAGACACAGGAGATTCTGCACATCTTGTGCAAATTGCTCAAATTGCTGGAGGGACTCAGCAATCTGACAGCACCTGTAGAGGGAAATAAACAGTCCATGTTTCGGGCCAAGACCCTTCATCAGGAGTGGAGAGGAAGGGGGCAGACGGTAGAACAAGAATGTAGGGGAGGGGAAGGAGGACAAACTGACAGGTAATAGGTGAGACCAGGTGAGGGGTAAGTGGGTTTATCTTTCAACATACCTTTTTCTCTCTCTCTCTGTCGGTCTGTCTGTCTCTGAACTTATGCCTTTCCACCCTTTCCACATGCTCCGCGTGTGTGTGTGTGTATATGCACACACACACACACACACACACACACACACACACACATGGAAGGATGTTTTTTTCCCTCATTGTAAGGACATTGTCCAAGTCTCTACATTTGTGTGTATTTTATGACAGGTATCTCCCTAGGCCTACCCACATGTTTCTTCATTACACAGTGGATTCCAGTTCATTGGGACACATAGAGACCTTCTGGCCCAATTAAGTAGCTGAACCAATTAGTTGAAGTTTCATGGAAATAGTTAAAAAACTATTAAAAAAGACAAACTGCCGTTTAACTGAGTAACAAGTTATGCATTTAAATAAAACCGAGAGCAATTTAGAACACTGCAGTACTATGAAACAGGGTATTACAGGTGGCCCCCGTTTTCCGAACGTTCGCTTTACGACATCTTGCTGTTATGAAAGATCTACATTAGTTACGTGTTTTCGCTAACAGAAGGTGTTTTCACTAAGGCAGCGTGCGCCTGAACAGCCAAGCTGCTCCCCCGGAACTGCTTTCTAGCCGGCATTGCTTAAACACGTGTTTTATCTTGATTTATTTTGTGCATCTATTAGCAAGATGAGTTCTAAGGTATCAAAAAAACCTAAGAGAGCTCGTAAGGGTGTTACACTTAACGTGAAACTAGACATAATTAAGTCCATGCCTGCGTCCACCATTCGCACTATACGCAGAGAGAAAGAATTTTGAAAGCTGCCGATGTTACTGTTGGTTCTGCTCATAGCAAAATGGTCTCTCTTAGTCAGCATCCAATAATGGATAAAATGGAAAGTCTATTGCTTGCAACATGCATAAAAGTTGCTGGTGAATGCAGCAGGCCAGGCAGCATCTCTAGGAAGAGGTACAGTCGATGTTTCGGGCCAAGACCCTTCGTCAGGACTAACTGAAAGAAGAGCTAGTAGGAGATTTGAAAGTGGGAGGGGGAGGGGGAGATCTGAAATGATAGGAGAAGACAGGAGGGGGAGGGATGGAGCCAAGAGCTGGACAGGTGATTGGCAAAAGGGATATGAGAGGATCCTGGGACAGGATTGATGGGTGTACAAAGCGTGGTGTTCCATTAAGTTTTCTTATACTTAAGGAGAAATCAGTCAGTCTTTTTAATAAGCTGAAACAGAAAGCACTGGACGATGGTGATAAAAGTGTTGCGAAAGTGGAATTTAAAGGTAGTCATGGGTGGTTTGATCGTTTCTGAGGCGAGGGCAGCTTCATAGTTTAAGCAGTTGTCCCCACCCTCCGGGCCGCGGACTGATACATTGCCGTGAAGAATGCAGTGGTGCAATGGTAGTCGAGACGCACCCAGCGCATTTTTAAGAAAAAAGCTGAAATAAACAAGCTAATTAATCAGGTGCCACTCAGCACGTAAAGGTCGGCCCAGATCAGAGGTGATTGCCGATTGCATCAGCTGGTTATTCGTATAAGCAAGTGTTTAACTGTGACGGAACTGCAATTTATTGGAGTCTTCCTGATTCCGGTAAGTGAAGCTATACTGTACATACATTATTTCTACCTTATATAAGCTGTGTATTTTTACGTGTTATTGGTATGATTTGGCAGCTTCATTGCTTAAAGGTTACTGGAGAGAGTGTTTCTGCCGAGAGCGCTTCCGCGAGATTTTCGCTGCACTAGACAGTGCTGCAGAAAAGTATTTCTACTTTATATCTTTATATAGGCTGTGTATTTATCATATCATTCCTACTTTTACTATATGTTACTGTTATTTTAGGTTTTCTGTGTTATTTGGCATGATTTCGTAGGTTATTTTTTGGGTCTGGGAACGCTGAAAAAATTTTGCCATATTAATAAATAGTAATTGCTTATTCACTTTACGACATTCTGGCTTATGAACCGTTTCATAGGAACGTTGTACCTTCAGATAGTGGGGGATACCTGTAGTTCGTATTGGCTACTTACAGAGGAGTTCATCGAGTGCATGCTGGCATAATACTCGATTGGTAAACATTCTTAGCCCCTAAATAACTGAGGTTTAACATTTTTCCCAATAACCAGCAATTTATTATCAGTTCCTGACATATTTGAAAAACACAGCACAGTTTTGTGATCCATTGTTTTCTTTGAACCTGATAATTTTGCGTGTTTGTAGCAAAGGGAGCTGTCTGGTGTGGCACCATGATCCGCATTGCAGATATCATCTGCACAAAATTTTTGAAGCAAGTTGGGTACTTTTGTAGATTTTCATGTTTCTGCATTTACAGCATCAGCACTACCTTTCTCAGCATGTGATTTCTTGAACTTAATGAACAATCAACTTTAAAACCTTCATGATCCAGCTTCTTAGCTAGTGCCTCAGACATTTTTCTTTAACGTTGGTCCACTGCCACATACACCTCGTCCAGTTACAATGGAAAACCATTGACTGAGGTCCTCTTCAATATCCGGATCCTTTCCTTCACGTTTTTGTTTTTGGGATGTACACCCTATCCTCGTTATATGCATCTTCAGACTATGCGGATTCACAGTTACGCGAGGAACCTATTTCCATCAACGTCTCGTTATATGCGTCCAAAACTCAAAGTTATGCGAGGAGCACTGCCTTCCCACCAATACAAGTCACGTGCGCACACTTCACAGTCTCACTTCTGGGACGAGAAGCACCGCTTTCCCGCCAATACAAGTTAGGTGCGCGCACCTCACAATTTCACTCCCGCCACTCTCGCGTTGGTTTTGGCAAGGTGTGGATACGCGATCTTAAACTTCTGTTGGTTTTACCTACGGTGCAGTGATTTTGTGCTTGAAATATGTAATTATGCCTCCTAAGCGTCCAATGTCATGTCTCAGCCGAGCCGCAGAGAACCACTTTAACACTTGAAAAAAAATTGAAAATTATAAACAGCGCAGTATCAGCTGAAGGTAACATAGCTCTCGGACGCTACTGTTGGGAACAGAATCTTGCCTTTAAAGTTCTTTTGTTGCTTGACAATGCGCCAGCCCATCCTAAACATTCGGACAGCATTCATCCTAACGTAACAGTGCGTTTCCTGCCACCTAACACAACATCGCTGATTCAACCACTCGACCGGTGTGATCCACATTCAAGGCGTACGTATTTTTTTTAACGGCGAGCTATCTCTCAGATGCTGCAAGCAACAGGCGATTTTGAAAATCCCGGGAGTTTACCAACGGTGAGGGAATGGTGGAAGTCGGAACACTTGGCACAAATGGCGATGGACATGGACCCACGTTTAGAACGGAGTCAGCATTTCAGTCGTTCCCTGCCGTCAACCCTTCTTCCCTACAAGCAAATTTAAAACAAAATGCTGCCAAGCAAACAACCCTTACCACTTTAAGCAAATCGCTGTAATCTTCTGCTGCTGGCAGTTCTAAGAGTTCTGTGAGTCTTCCTTCACCCCTTGCTGTGCTTGATATTATCCTGACGACCACAACCATCCACCTTATCCATGTAAAGCTGCCTGACACCACAACAACCACTCATCTGCTGGAGTGAACACACCTGCCACTGTTGGTGAGTACTGTACACCAGAGGATGTTAACTTTATATGATTTATTACATTGAATATTACCTTAAATTGATTGAATATAATACAAATGTTGTCTTGTAGTACTGCTTTTGTGTCATATTGGTATAATAATGTGAATAAATTACGGATAAAACATATTTAGGAAGCCCTCTGGAACGCATCCTTATTTTCTCCATTTAAATAATTATTCACATTATGGGTCAACTTCGAGGAACGTATCCCTCGCATATAACAAGGATAGGGTGTACCTTGTTGTCCTTCGTGTAATGCCTATTCTTCTCACAGTTTATCTCGCTGATACATCAAGTGTGCAATTGTAGATTTCAGCACCCCAGTTATCCTTGCCAACTGACGATGAGTGGTGTTAGGCAGATAGCTTTTAATTTGGTCCAGTAAGGTAACATGTTTGGTTAGTGTCAATATTTTCATAGTAAGCATCTCAAATTTTTAAAAAAAGTCAAAACATAAAAAAACCCAAAATGATCAAAAATCACTACTCTTTGAATTGACATCCATTGGCCCAGCTGGATAATTATAACAAAAGCACACACAACTGTTCACTTGAAGCATGGTTAGTGTCTAATGGCCACACAAGTGCATGTGACTGACTGTTTTCTGCCCCAATTAAACAGCAGACTGTCCCAAATAAATGAAGGAAATCCTGACTATTTTCTTGATTTACAAACATGAGAAAATCTGCAGATGCAGGAAATCCAAAGCAACAATGCTGGATGAACTCAATGGGTCAGGCAGTTGTTATGGAAAGGAATAAACAGTCGACATTTCAGGCAGAGACCCTTCTTCAGGACATCCAGTGGCCAATTTGTTTTGGTACCTCCTGTACCTAATAAAGTGGCCACTCTGTGTATGTTATGGCCTTCCCCTCCTGCAGCCCATCCACTTCAAGATTCGATGTGTTGTGCAATCAAAGATGTTCTTCTGCACGCGTGGTTATTTGAGTTATTGTCACCTTTCCGTCAGCTTGAACCAGCCTAGCCAGCTAACGATGGTTTGTTTTAGGCAAGTAACTTTTAATTTTGTCCAGTAAAGTAATTTTTTTGTCTAACATGAAATATTTTTGTGTTAAGGGTCTCAAAAATGTTTAAGTCAAAATAACAAACAACAAAATTATCAAAAATCACTGTTCTTTGAATTGACATCCATTGGCCCAAATGTATAGTTTACCACAAGCACATGCAAGTGACCATCACGAGTGCACATGATTGACCATCTCTTGCTCCAATTAAGTGGTAGAGTGTCTCAAATAAATGAAGGGAATCCCGGCTACTTTCTCAATGTGCTTTTGTTCTTTACGAGTTTGCCCAAATAAGGTTCTGCCCTGATTAACCAATGGCCCAATTAACTAGAATCCATTGTATGTCTCTTTCACTCTCTCCCCTTCCCTCAGAGATGTATTTTGGATTTTAGAGGGAAAAGTAGACATGGTATTAAAACAAGAATGTTGTCCTTGGGAGCAAAGTCAGCAATGACAGTAAATGGTAGGCAACACTAAAGGGACTGAATGGCTTGCTTCTGTTCATGTTCTTCTCCTTCTATGTGGCTCTCTTTCTCTGTACAGCTCAGTTCTCTATGTGTGTTTATCTCTCTCCATCCTTATACTCCTCTCACACGCCTCACAAACGTCCTACTTTTCCAGATGACCTTTATCAATCTTGCAGTGCTAAGAGGCACAGATTTCAGGTGGAGGGGAGGCTATCTTTGGTGTGCAGAATTACATGAATTGTGAAGGACACACAGTGGCCGCTTTATTAGGTACAGGAGTGGAACCAAGTGTGGTCCTCTGCAGCTGTAGTCCGTCCACTCCAAGGTCTGACACGCTGTGTCTTCTGCACACTGCTGTTGTAATGTAGGGTTACTGTTGGCTTCCTGTCTGCTTGAACAGGATGGCCAATCTCCTCTAACTTCGCATATTAACAAGGTATTTTCACCCACAGAACTGCTGCTCACAGGATCTTTCTTTTTGTTTTTTGTACCATTGTCTATAAATTCCTGACTGCAGTACGTAAAAATCTCAGCAGATCAATTGTGTCTGAGACACTCAAACCACTTCCTCCGGCACCAACAATTATTCCATGGTCAAAGTAACTTAGATCACATTTCTTCCCCATTCTGATGTTTGGTCTGAATGACAATGGAACCTCTTGACCATGTCTGCATGCCTTTATGCATTGAGATACTGCCACGCGAAGGGCTGATTAGATATTTGCAGTAACCGGCAGGTGTACTGATGTACCTAATAAAGTGAGACCAACATATCTTTTTCAGCACACCTTTAAGAATTAAGAGCCTTGATAGATCAGTAGCCTTAGGCTGTGTTGGGCACTGCATGTTCTTTGAGAGAGTCTCACAGCACTCACTACCAACAGGTGTAGTCTTGTTCAAAGAGTCTGACGTACCTGAGAAACATGAAGCTGAAATTGCACACGTTTAGACAGATATTTATTGTGGGATAATGCCAGAAGAATTAGAAGTGGTGAGGGCCGGGATATCTTGTGCTTAACCAAGACAGGATCGGCATTGCAGAGTGGTTATTGTGCTGTCGGTCTATTGAACTGAGAGGCAGCAAGACAGGGAAGCAATAAACTGGAGCAAACAACGCAAACATTATACACCTTTGAAGGCACAGTGAAACAAAAAGTTAATCTTTGCCCAGTTTCTTAACACTCCCAGGCTATTGTAAAGCACCTGACTAATTTTTGAACAATACACATACGTTGGAGCTCAGTTGGTTGATAAGACCTAAGACAATAATACTTAGGAGCAGCATTAGGCTACTGGCCCATCGGGCCCATTCTGCCACTCCATTATGGCTGATATATGATCCCTCTCGACCCCATTCTCCTGCCTTCTCCGCAAAACCTTTGACACCTTTACTAATCAAAGGCCTATCAACCTCTGCTTTAAAGATACCCATTGACCTGGCCTCCACAGCTCTCTGTGGCAATGAATTCCACAGATTCAGCACTCTCTGGCAAAATAAATTCCTCCTCATCTCTGTTCTAAGTGGACGTTTTTGTATACTGAGGCTTTGCCCTCTGGTACTAGACTCCCTCACTAAAGGAAATATCCTTTCCACGTTTACTCTGTCTAGGCCTTTTGATAGGCTTCAATGTGATTTCTTCGCCCACCCTCATTTTTCTCGACTCCTGTGACTAGAGGCCCAGAGCCATCAATGTTACTCGTATTTTAACCCTTTCAGGCAGGATTTGTGGAGGAAGACAGACAGCTTAGGTTTCAGGTCAAGACCCTTCATCTGGAATGAAATATGGAGGACAGGCAACCAGGATAGAAAGGTGGAGTGGGGGTTGAAGCAGCAACTGGCTCATGATAGGTAGATACAATTGGGGAAGGGATGAGTTTGAAGTTTGGTCACTGCTGGAACTTGGCACTCATAAACTGGCTGCATTAAGGGTGACAACTCTACAATTACAGATTTGATTTTTATTTATCAATAAACTCAGTATCAACAAATCACATTTAAGTTCATTAAATTTTCCAAGGCAGTTCACACTGACCGGATGTGATGTTGGAGGAGAAATTTAATTTATGCACTGCAACAAAATAATAAATAATAAACAACTACATGAACAAATAAATAAATATACAAATAAATAATTTTTTTTTGGATAAAGCTTGGAAAAAGAGAAAAGATTTAAAGAAAAGAAAATTTTAAAAATGCATATGACAGAAATCTGAAACAAAATCGGAAAATGCTAAATACTTTCAGCATGTAAGGCAGCATCTGTGGAAAAAGAAATAGTTAATGCTTTGGGTCCCTGATCTTTCTTTGGACTAGGAAAAGACTTTAAAGAGGAGTGCCTTCGAGGAAGTGAATTAATTAAAACATACAAAATTCATGAGGGTTATGATGAAGACAATTTTGTCATTGCTGAGGCATCAAATAGGGGCCACAGTCCCAAAGTAAAGGGCTTCTCATTCATCAGAAAGCTGAGGAGAATCATTTTTAACCAGAAGGCTGTAATACAGAATCATCTTTATCCTGCAGAGAATCAGAAGCACCAGTTTTCTAGGAATGCACATAGTGGAAGATTCAACTTGATTCTCAACACTACTTTATTAGTCAGGAAAGCAAAGCAGCACCTCCACTTCCTGAGGAGATTGATTGAAGTGAGACTTCCCTACCCCCTGCCTCCCCACCCCGATTCTAACCAATTTTTACAGGAGAGCCATTGGGAGTGTCTTCACCAGCTGCATCACCATTTACTGTAGGAATTGCAAGGCATCTGATCACAAGACCTTATAAAGGATTGCAAGGACTGCCGAGAAGAAAATTGGGGTCTCTGTTCCACCCATCCGAGATATATAGCGGGAGCACTGCGCACGATTGGCCCTTAGCATTGTCAAGGATCCCTCCCACCCATCAAACAATTTCTTTGACCCCCTACCATCAGGCAGGAGGAACTTCGACGTGAGAACAACAGCTTTTTCCCCCAAGCCGTAGAAAGAAGAAGAAGAAAGTCCTGAACTCCGAGTGGAGTCATCGGGATGCTGTCAGGACGGCGTTTTTTTAGCAGGCTTTCTTCTTTTTACGAGGCCGAGTTGCTTGCTCAGAACTCAACCCAGCACAGATGGAAAGCGTGCAAGGGAGCCAGCTGGGTTTGAACTTGAGAGCCTTTGGTCCGAAGTCCAGCGCTAATGCCACTATGCCACCAGCCATAAGATGAATGAAATTTCTCCCTCTACCCAGGTCTCATCACGTATAATGCACCAGCAGCATTATACTGCTAACTTTTTAACTTGTGCAGAAATGCATCTTTTGCTAATCTTCTGGAACATAATTTTATTTTTTGATAATTCATTTGTGATATGTGATGTGTGTGAGTTATAAGTTCTCTGGTCCAGAGAAAAACTGTTTCATTTTGTGGTATACACGTATAAAGATAAATGATAATAAATCTTTAAGTCTTTGGAAAACTGTGAGGATTAAGTTTCAGATGTGAGATTATTGAAGTCTTACTGTACTTTCTTATATCATTGTGTGGGCAATTCACTGCCAATGTGTGTCACTAGACTGTCATACAGCCTTTGCTGCACAACAATCTTTTTTCTGCACAATCTATAGACCTTATAAATTTAATTATATTTCAGCTGCAAATAGCTTTCTTGATATAAAATTGAGTGTTGCTTAGTTTACATGTACATTTTGACCATTGAATTCGTGTCATAACACATAAAAATGTGAAATGGTCCGTGGTTTTTGGAACTGCTTCTGGAAATGAAGTAACTTAGAATCTGAAGTACTGATTGTAACATGCCTGTGTATACAAGGATAAGAATATTAAGAGTAAGGTATTTCCCAAGCTAAAATACGATACTCAAATCAGGTTATTGGATGTGCAGGATAGGTTGCATGTTAGGACACAGGTAGGAAGGGTGTGCTTGGCTCAGGTTTATTTGGAGAAAATGACAGCTCAGCCTGTAATAGCCAATTAGTGTGAGAACAACTTGCATGTACATGGTTCCTGAATCTTCAGGTCGAAAACTATACTCAGCAGCCAATGAATTACTGTTCAGTCATTACAAGTTGAGTTTAACATGCACACAATTTACTTAACCCTAATCTGAATTTGGGATGTCAATTTATACATCAACAGATCTTTAAAATAATCTGTTCATATTGTTATGTTAATATTATTTTATGTTCTATCTGTGATATATGTACAGTGTTTTGCACACTGTTCCTAGAGGAACATTGTTTTATTTTAGTGCTTGCAGTTGAATGATAATGAATTTGAACTTGAATCTGGAGAACCAGGAGGAAGCCCACACAGCTGTGGGGAGAATGTACAAATTTCTGGCAGACAGTGGCTGGAATTGAACCCTGATCGCTGATCACTTGTGCTGTGAAGCAGTGCACTAACCACTATACTAACATGTCAGTCTGTCACGCTGTCATATGCATTGCTACGGTGAAAAGATTCATACACAAACACAGAACATTAAATATCTATTACAGAAAACTGTGAAGAAAAAGACTATAAAATATATTAGTGTCATAGAATCATAGAATACTACAGCATAGAGACAAACCCTTCAGCCTTCTAGCCCATGCCAATCTATTAATCTGCCTACTCCCATCAACGTGCACCTGGACCATAGCCCTCCATACCCCTCTCATCCATGTACCTATCCAAATTTCTCTTACATCAAAGTTCAACTTAAACTCAAAATTTCGAAGTAAGTTTAGTCTGAAAGTACATATATATCACCGTATACAACCCTGAGGTTCATTTTCTTGTGGGCATACCCAATAGATGCAATAACCATAATAGAATCAATGAAAGGCTGCACCAACAGGACAACCAGTGTGTAAAAGACAACAAATCATGCAAATGCAAAAAGGAAGAAAAAATAATAATAAATAAGCAATGATTATTGAGAACCTGAGATAGGGAGTCCTTGAAAGTGAGTCCATAGGTTGTGGGAACATTTCAATGATGGGTTAAGTGAGCTTGAGTGAAGTTATCTCCTTTGTTTCAACAGCCTGATGGGTGAGGGGTAATAGATATTCCTGAACCTGGTGGTGTGAGTTCTGAGGCTCCTGTACCTTCTCTCTGGTGGCAGCAGTGAGAAGAGAGCACCGCCGAGGTGGAGTGGGTCCCTGGTGATGGTTGCTGCTTCCCTGTGACAATGCTTTGAGTAGAAGTGCTCAATGGTGGCGAGGGCTTTACCCGTGATGGGCTGGGCCGTAGCTGCTTCTTTTTGTAGGATTCTCCGTTCAAACACATAAACGTTGAGATCGAACCCACATCCACTGTTTCTGCTGGTACTCACCGGCAGTAGAACAGTACAAGACATTAAAAAAATGCTGTAAGTTAAAATAAAAACAAACAAATACATAAAATTATTAAGTGATTATAATAATAATTATTAAAATTATTTGCTTGTTGCGTCCAGGACGGCTTCCTAAATCAATATGTAGATAGTTGAACTAGAGGAAGGTCTGTATTGGATCTAGTGTTGTGTAATGGGCCGGGACAGGTGACCGATCTTTCAGTGGGTGAGCAGATAAGAGCAGTGACCACAACTCCTTTAAGTTCCTCCGAGCTCCTCCGAAAGTCCACAATACTCCTTTCCAACCTAATTCAATGGTTATTGGTAGTTAGTTTATAATTGTCATGTTTACAGTGAAAACATTTGTTTCATATGCCATCCAAACAGAGCATTCCAAACAAAAGTATAAAAAGTAGAAAGGGAAAAGCAATTACAAAATTCAAAAATAACAATACACAGAATAAACCTTTTATACACCTCATGCACACTCAGCCTCTTAAAAATAATTAATTTGGTCTGTTGTCAAAAATGGCAACTGCAAAGGAACTTCTCTTTTCTCTTCAATTTTTAAATGGATGTCTGTCACCAAGGAGCCAAACAAATTTGACGGTCCTAGATTAATTCCACCCTAAAATTAACTCTGTCTATTTCCCCAGCATTGCAGATGCACACCAGATATCAGTATTGGGCGAGTTGTTTGTCTTTGGGGCTGTCCCACATTGTTGCTTAGCAAACAATTGTAGTCAACTAAAGCAACACACGTAAAAGTTGCTGGTGAACGCAGCAGACCAGGCAGCATCTCCAAAAAGGGGTACAGTTGACGTTTCAGGCCAAGACCTTTCGTCAGGACTAACTAAAGCCAGTTTATCGCACAGTGATTGCCCTTGGGTTTTCCCCAAATAGGATTGACCTCCAGGTACATTCAAAGAGGAATGCAGACCGATGTCCTTTGAAGGAAGTGGATTGGCTGCCAACATGCCAACAGTTAGACAGATGTCCTATCAAAAGAGGCTAGACAGTTTGGATGTGTATTCCTTGTAGGTGAATGAATGGTGGCTTATTCAAATGTATGGGATCCTAAGGGAGCTTGAACAAGGTAGATGTTGAGATGCTTTCACTCATGAGACAGTGATGATCAAGAAGTCATAATTACAATTGAAGAGCATACAGACACAAGGGACTATACATAATGGAATATGGAGCAAAGTAGATCAGGTATATGGATGGAAGTGACCCCCATTTCCAAATTAAAATGATGGATAAAGGATAAAGAAGGGGTTGTGGAGAGAATCTTCTTTTATGTGGACAGAAGCAGTGATCTGGAATTCCTTGGTCTGATCAATGTGTCCCTAATGCAGGGTTTTGATCCAAAATATCGTCAATTCCTTTCCCCTCACCCACCGCCAACCTACGGAGAACCTCCAGTGGATTGTTGCTGCATATAATTGTCTCTCTTCTTAGAGGAGATCTCCATAATTCTCTGTCAAGAAGGGTGATTGAGGTCAGATGCATAGATACAATTCACATGGTGATAGAGAAATGAAACATTGAGGAATCTAAGAAGAGGAACTGTCACAGAATAGGAGCTAAGACCAATGTATGCCCACAATGAAAATACTGTGTGGTTGATTTGGTTTAAGGGTCATGGTGTTCTACTCCTGTTCTTGTTCTTGCTCATGTAATCTCAGGCAGATAAGGTCCAAGTCTGTAAATTAGTAGTAATCCAATTGTCCTTCGTCTTTACAGATCCTCAAGTTTTATTTATTTAGTTATTGAGAGACAGCTCAGAACAGACCCTTCTGGCCTTTCAAGACACACCGTTTAGTAATTCCCCTAGTCAAATCACAAGACAATTTACAATTATAAAAGGGAATAGAAGACCTTGGACTAATGCTGGGAAAAGGGATAGGTAGCCAGCATAAACAAGATGGGCTGAATGGTCTCTTTCTCCAAGCATCTACTGGAATTAGTGAAAAGGCACATGGATTCTTAGCCTCACAATCTACCTCATTATGATCTTGCACTTTACTGTTTGCTTGTATTGCGCATTTCCTGTAGCCTTTGCACTTAAGACTACATTGTTATTGTTGTACCTCGATGCACTGTGCGTGGGTAGGTGTGAGGGAGGGACTGGGTTTGCTTTGCTGTTGTTGTTTTGTTATTTGTTGTGTTCTTCATTGTTCTGCTGAGTATTGTGGGCATGACGTGTTGGAGCCGGAATCTGTGGCGATACTTGTGGGCAGTCCCCAGCATATCCCTGGCATGTTTAGCCAGTAGGTAGTGGATCTGTGGAATTCTTTGCCACAGATAGCTCTGGAGGCCAGGTCATTGGGTGTATTTAAAGTGGAGGTTGATAGGTTCTTGATTACTCAGGGTGTGAAAGGTAACGGGGAAAAGGCAGGAGAATGGGCCTGCGAGGGAAATGAATCAGATATGATGGGATGGTGGAGCAGGATTTGATAGGCTGAATGGCCAAATTCTGGCACTATGTCTTATTATGTTGATTGTTAACACAAATAACACATTTCACTGCATGTTTCAAAGGTTCAAAGAGTTTCAAAGATTGAAAGGTTCATTTTATTATTAAAATGCGTATGCAGAATACAACTCTTGAGATCTGTGTCTTCTCCAGATTGCCAAAGAATGCAGAAAACCATATAAGTAGTTGAAAGAAAGACATCAATCCCCGTACCACACGAACAGAAAACAAAAATTCAATAACCTCAACCACCCATCCCCTCCCTCGCACAAAAACTAAAAGATCATCCAAACCCCCAGTCCACCAATCAGCACAAAAGAATGGGCGAAAACACGAAAAAAAACATAGAACTGAAAGAGGCCAATATGAACAACAGTTAGTTTGAACTACAATCCAATCCATAAATCTCTGAATTTCAATAACATCTCTGAGAGCATTGGGCAGAGACTTGAACCAACGACCCCTCTGCAGAAGGCAACACGAACCAGCAGCCTCTCCGAGAACAGCTTACTCTCCTCCACATTTGCCTCAATGTTTCAATCTTGCTCAATGCTTTAATTGGTGAATAATATAATCGATCACAGCCCCTCATCTTGTCTCTGAGCTTCTCCTCAGTGTAGCTCGTGCTCGCATTTCTCTCCTGGAGTTTCCTTGGGGACAGCAGGGCGCGAGCTCACTCGATCAAACTACAGACTTTAAGTCACAGGTTCCAACAGTTTCAAAAACAAAATTAAGATAAAAAGAATAAGTGGAAGATGTAGAAAAACTGAGATGATTAACTATCTGGAAGATGTCCCCCGAGGAATCGATGCTCGCTGGCACCATCTTGACCAATGTACATCTTTGATGTGCACCTGATAAATAGATCTGAATCTTGAATCTTGAATCTTGACTATATTTAAAGTTATTAATAAAGGGAATAGAAGGGGGTTTGAAGAGAAACCTCGCTTATGTGGTATTGTTATCGCTGCTGGCTTATTATCACATGTACCAAGATATAGTGAAATGCTTGTCTTGCGTATTGTTAGCGCATTTACAGTGCCAGTGACCTGGGTTCACTTGCTCCACTCTCTGTAAGGATACTGTACGCGCTCTCCGTGACCGCATTGGGTTTCCGCCGGGCGTTCCAGCTACCTCCCACATTCCAAAGACGTGTGGGTTAGGACACTAATTGGTGACATGGGTGCAATTGGGCCAGGAGGGTCTGTTAATAGGTTGCATCTAAATTATTCCATTTGTGCTTCACGCTCTGTGAGGAGATGTTGCCACTCAGATCCCTTTTCAATCTAAGACCTCTCACCTTAAATTCTCCTGGTGAGCTGCATGGGTTTCTTCCAGCTGCTCCATTTTCCTCCCACATTCCAAAGCCGTACAGGTTAGTAGGTTAATTGGTCACATGGGTGTAACTGGGCAGCGCAGGCTTGTTAGGCCGGAAGGGCCTGTTACCGTGCTGTATCTCTAAATAAAATAAATTATGGGATACGAGTGGGAGGTGGGTTTAATGAAATACTCTACTTTGGGTCGGGTTAGATTCAATAGGCTGAATTGCCCCTTACTGTGCTTTACGATCCATATTTTCTCCTAAAGTAATTTAAAACCCATTTCAGGACTTCTCTCTCTTGCCTTCCGTATAGAGGACAATCCTAGCCTTTTCATTTTGTTTCCTTATATCAAAAAATTATCTCAATAACAGAATTAAATATGCATTTTTAAAACTAAGCTGATTAAATTTAGGACGCGTGTTCCATAATTGACAACTAATGAACATCTGTATTTCTCTGCCCTCCAAACGGCCCTGATTAACACTAAGGGGCTTGTCAAGGATGTGTACAATGAAACTGTTTAATTCAAACAGAGAGCACAGACCCGCGAATCCAGTCTGGCAGTCAATGATATGATTAGCAGTTTACATGATTGCAGTGAACAGGATAACTTACACTCAACAAACTACTTTCCAAAGTGCTCCCCAAGAACTTGGGAGATGGATAATTATAATGATTCTCCTAAATACAAATCACAGTCAGTTTTTAAACCCTTGTCTATCTAATTTTCATTGTGCAAGTAGAAATGGTACACAATACATTGTGTGTAACGGTATCAACAAGCCCAACAGGTTTTAATACATAGAGCCAACTCTCACAGAAACAGATCCCTCTACTCATTATTAGCTATCAATCATCCTTCTACACTAATCCAAGATTGAAAATTCAAGATTATTTATTGTCATTTTTCAGCACATGAGTGCAAAGGAGAACAAAATGTTTGCAACTCCATCTCTGATGCAGCATAAGAAAACACAATAAGCATAGATATTACAATAATAAAAAAAACACAATGAATATATATATATGAACAAGAGAAAATCTGCAGATGCTGGAAATCCAGAGCAACACACACAAAATGCTAGAGGAACTCAGCAGGTCGGGCAGCATCGATGGAAATTAATAAACTGTGAACTGTTCGGCCGAGATCCTTCTTCAGGATATAGTGACCACTTTGTTAGGCACCTTCTGTGCCCAATAAAGTAGCCATTGATTAAATGCTTGTGGTATGGTGGTAGCCCATCCATTTCAAGGTTCAAAGTGTTGTACATTCAGAGATGCTCTTCGGCACACCACTGTTGTAATACATGGTTATTTGAGTTACAGTTGCCTCCTGGTCAACATGAACCAGTCTGGCCATTTCCCTCTATCCTCTCTCATTAACAAGGCGTATTTGCCCACAGTACTGCCGCTCACTGGATTTCTTTTTGTTTTTTGCACCATTCTCTAAAAACCGTTGTGTGTACAATACCAGGAGATCAGCAGTTTCTGATAAACTCAAACCACCCTGTCTGGCACCAACAATCATTCCACAATCAAAGTCACTTTTCTTCCCCATTCTGATGTATGTTCTGAACAACAACAAAACCTCTTACCACATCTGCATGCTTTTGTGCAGTGAATTGCTTTCACATGATCAGCTGATTAAATATTTGCATTAACAAGCAGGTGTATTTGTTTGGATTCGCATCACAGTCAGTGAAGAGACCTTGGGCCCAAAGGTCTGTTCCTGTTTTGTGCTATTCTACAGTACTGTGCAAAAGTCATATAGCTGCATTGCCTCAGATTTTTACACAGTAGTGTAGTAATTTTATGTACTGCACTGTACATCTGTCTCCAAATAAAAAATCAAATTTCATGACATATCTGAGTGATGATAAACCTGATTCTGATATGGGTCTCTGTTGTGGACTGAGAGTGGGAAGGGGGAAAGGAGAGGGGAGAGAACGGGAAGCATTAGAGAGACATTCTGTAATGATCAATAAACTGTTTAGAATCAAATGACATTGCCTGGTCTCTCAGGGCTGGGTGTGTCTGCTTCCTACACCACCCACCCACCTCACTCCCCCCCCCCCACCAGGCACTCCTTACTTGGCACCTGTCCCACACCCCTTCCTGCAATGCTCCTCCCTTGCCATTCCCAACATCCTTTACTCCTGTCAGATTTCAAACTTGCTCTCCGTTTCACGTTGACAAACACAGTAGGCACCCTAGCTGTATATATGTGCCTCAGACTTGTGCACAGTATTGTATATCAAGTTACTATCACGGTCTCTATGGGCCGAATTGTCACCTTTCGTGCCTTGGAAATTCTACATTCACAAGACAGAGCCTTGTATGCGTTGTGAAGCCTGGCCATGTGGAATGGTTCTGAACTGCAATCTGTAGAGCAGTATCTTATCTCCGGCAGGACAGGTCGGTAGCTGTAGCTCCATTATGTTGAAAAATAAATTAAAGTTGCAGAAGTGATTGATGATGAGAAATTGTTTGAGAGTTTTTTTCGAGGTCCCTAGTTATGCAAAATATTTCACTCTTAAAATAGCCTTTGCAGGTTTCAATGCTGGCCTTATTTCAAACTCCTGACATCTTTAATCTATCCACTTTAATCCAGTAAGAATCAATAACGTCTTATTGATTTAGGTAGAATTTTATTGTTTTAGATCATGTCCACTGAGGTAGTGTTTTCATTGCTCATTGTTTTCTCTAATCCTGCCAGGTGAAGTATATTTCCAGCAATGGCCAGTGACTGGTTCTTGAAGCCAATGGCAGGATCCCACAGATTGCAGTGTCTGCTGCTGTGGTCGTTAATATCCCTGGGCTAGTATAATATGCTATAGTATTCAGTGACAATACCTTACAAGTTTTGATGGTCAACAGTCAAATCCTTGTGGGCCCCAGCAACCAGAGACATTACCCCACAGGCACTATTGGTTAGTAGTGAGATGTTTTAGGCCCTGGTGGACAACAGCAGATCTCAGTGACAGGTGCTACCTTTATACACCTATCACTTTATGTAGTTGAGGCCAAACAATGGCTAGTTAAGCATCACAATAATTCCATTAATTCCTGTTTCTCTTTTTCTCTCCTCTCCTATCAAATGCCTTTTTTGTCAACCATTTTCCACTTTTTCCACCTGTCACCTTCCAGCTTTTCACTTCATCCCCCCTCCCCCACCCATTCAGCTTCCTCCTCACCGAGTTTCAGCTATTACCTGCCAGCTTGTACTCCTCCTCCTCCTGTCCCCCCTTCTTATTCTCACTTCTGCCCCCTTTTCTTTCTGACAGTCACATAATCACAGAATACTACAGCACAGAAACAGGCCATCTAGTCTGCGCCGAACTGTTTTTTCTGCCTAATCCCATCGACCTGCAGGTGTTGACCATAGTCCTCCATATACCGATCCCAGCCATGTACCAATCCAAACTTGTCCTAAATGTTGCAATTGAATTGTCATTCACCACTTCTGCTGGCAGCTCATTCCATACTTGCACGACCCTCTGTGTGTATAAATTCCCCCTCAAGTTCCCTTTAAATATTTCATCTTTCACCCTAAACCTATGACCTCTAGTTCTAGTCTCATGTGACATCAAGGGGAAAAACCTACTTGCATTTCCCTTTCCATATCCCTCATAAATTTGTATACGTCTGTCAAACCTCTCCTCATTCTCCTATGTTCAAGGAGTAACGACCTAACCTATTCAACCTTTCCCTATAACTCAGGTCCTCAAGTTCTGGCAACATCCTTGTAAATTTTCTCTGTACTCTTGCAATCGTACTGATAAAGGTTCTTGATCCAAAGCGTTGACTGCTTGTTTCTTTCCATGGACGTGACCTGACCTGCTGTGTTCCTATGGCATTTTGTGTCTCTGTTGCTCTAGATTTCCAGCATCTGCAACATCTCTTGTTTTTAATTCTTTTGGTGCAGATGCATACTTTTATAGCAGATTTCAATGATCAATCCCCATTGCAGAAGCCCCAGCTAGTTTGCCTTTCACTGACCTAGGGCCGCTAAGGAAAATGTGTTGACACAATGGAACGGCTAGTAGAGTTACTACTTTATAGCTTCGGCAACTTGACTTCAATGCTGACCTTTGGTGCTATGCAGAGTTCACATGCTCTCCCTATGACCACATCTGATATGTGGGCCATCTGGAATCTGGAAAAGCTGGTCAGGATGTTAGGGACGGAAGAAAGTGCCCCTGGGTTGCAGGAATGGAGCATTCCCCAGGCAGTAAAGCTGATCAACACTTCCACCCACTAACCCTTTCACATCACCCCCACTGCTTTATTATTTCCTGTCAGAGTTTGCTTGTATACAGACACTGCTGTGCCCAATATCACTTAATGGACATACAATCAATCCATATATATAAGCTATCTTACGTATTTATGTTTATTATGCCTTTTGTGCTGAATTGGATCCAGAATAACAATTATTTTGTTCTCCCAATCTATTGAAAGTGACATTAAACAATCCTGAATATTGAATCTGGATACCATCCTGGACTCAATGGGCAGAGCGGCCTGTTTTTATCTATTGTCTCAAATGTATTGTCGCTTGGACAACATCCTTGAATGCCACTTCCTTTATGAATATGATGCATTTATTTGGAGGCTCGATTAAAAATGACAAAGACTTCCACTTGCACAGTACTCCCTGACCCCAAGATGTTCCAAACAGGCCTACAGCCAGGAAGAACGGCTCAAAGTTTTGCCATGGTTGGGAAAGAGGGATCCAGTTGCACACAGAATGTTCCCATGTCAAATAAATGAAGAAATAAACTGATTTGATGCAATTAATTGAGAGATAAATGATGGACTAGATATCAAGAGTAGTCTCAACGTGAAATTTAGATACATCTTAGTGAAGATTATCATCTAATCTTAAGGTTAAGAGAGAGACTAGCATTATTTTTCACAGTACAATGAATATTGTAAAATGTACCATTTGTGTCAGATCACAGTGCAGCACTATAACATCGTGGTTAGTGACCATACAAGCAAGCCAGGTACAATTCCTGCCACTGTCTACAAGGAGCTTGTACGTTCTCCCTGTGACCAGATGGGGTTCCTCCTGGTGCTCTGGTTTCCTCCCACAGTCCAAAGACGTACCTGTTGGTAGGTTAGTTGGTCATTGTAAATTGTCCCATGATTAAATCAGGGGATTACTGGGCAGTGTGGCCTACTCCGTGCTGTGGGCGGCAGGGCTTGAGGGGCCTGAGGGGCCAGTCCCATGCTGTATCTCAATGAGCAATAAATAATAAATCAGTGAGAATTGTGCTGCCCACAATTCGCTGAACTGAACCGTACTCCTTAGGACCGTGGGAGGACAAGGAGCACTCAGAGGAAACCCACACAGTCACGGGTAAAACATACCAACCCCTTATGGAAAGCAGCAGGAATTGAACCCCTATCTTACAGATGTCTGCTGTAAAGCATTGCACTATCTGCTACACTACCTTGCCACCCAACATATTCTGATTTGGAACTTTCTTTTTTTTTGTAATTTATTTTTTTATTGAAGTTCTTCATCAAACAAAACTTTCCATAAGAGGTATTTCAGATACTGTACATATATATCATATAATCATATTTGTCACAAATCTCCACATAATATTTATCTGAGGTATACACTTACAGAAAGGGGAGGAAAGAAATAATGAAGCAACACACATCAAAGTTGCTGGTGAACGCAGCAGGCCAGGCAGCATCTATAGGAAGAGGCGCAGTCGATGTTTCAGGCCGAGACCCTTCGTCTTCCTAGAGATGCTGCCTGGCCTGCTGCGTTCACCAGCAACTTTGATGTGTGTTGCTTGAATTTCCAGCATCTGCAGAATTCCTGTTGTTTGCGTTTGAAAGAAATAATGAATTCACAGCTATCATGAGTTACAATCCTGAACCTCACCCACTGCAGTACAAAGAAGCCTCTGCCATAGCAGGAAATGATGTAATGATATACATGCAATGGTCACTTTATTGGGTACACCTGGTGTTAAAGCAACTACCTAATCAGCCAGTCATGTGGCAGCAATTCATGCAGACATGGTCAAGAGGTTCGGTTGTTGTTCAAACCAAACATTATGTAGCCCCCCTGGCCAGCCTCAGGGTCGCTCAGCTCGCTGTTGTCTAGGGAAACAGCCCTCAGCCCCGCCAAAATGGGTAATAGTTTGTGTGGATGCTGTGTGACGTACCCCACCCTGCCCAAATAACAGACAATACACCAGATACAATTAAATGATTTACAGTTTATAGATATTACTGGAACTATATAATTAATAGAGAATAAAATATAAAAGGAAAATAAAAGGCACCCCGCTTATCAAAGTTCAATCTCTTCGTGCACAAACAGTTGGAGCTCAGGACCCTTCTTCTTCACCCTACGATCCCTCGGACCACCTCGACCGGCCGCCTGGGACCAACAACGATGGTCGACCAGACGCTTGACACGAGTCCGTCTCCATCTCCTCTCCTCGCCGAACGCCCTGCTCGGCGTCCGACCCCGTTGGCGGACTCACAGCACCTGGTTCATCCTCTGTCTCTCTCTCCCGCCTTCTCCCCCAAAACTCCACGCATACAAATCTTCAGATACACCAAAAACATAACAACTATCCCAATTGGTTCATACATTTTCGTATCACACTCTAACCCAAAACAAGCTGCTAGCGCAAGAACTTTCTCCGCGTTTAACGTAACAAAGAAGCCATTTTAATTAGCCTACGCAGTAACATAAAAGAAGAAACCCCCTTACAATTATAATGGGGTAAGAATGTGATCCGAGTGACTTTGATTGATAGTTGATGCCAGGTGGGTTGATTTGAGTATCTCAAAATATGCTGATCTCCTGGGGTTTTCACAACAATGTGTAGAGTTTACAGAGAATGGTGTGAAAAACTAAAAAGCATCCATTGAGCGGCAGTTCTGTAGGCAAAGTTGCTTTTTCATTGAGAGAGGTCAGAGGAGAACGGCCAGACTGGTTCAAGCAGACAGGAAGGTCACAGTAACCCAGATAAATGTGCTTTACAAGAGTGGTGTACAGAAGAGCATACCAGAACACACAACATATCAAACCTTGAAATGGATGGACTAAGACAGCAGAAGACTACAACCATATACTCAGTGGCCACTTTGTTAGGTACAGAAGGTATATGTCTATGAATGTATATTTATTGTGTTTTTTGTGCTTTTCTATTATTGTGTTGTCTATACTTATTGTATCTTTTTATGCTGCAGTGGAAGACTACACAGTTTTCCACTACTGTACCTAGTAAAATGGCCAGTGAGTGCAGTGAGAGAGCTTACTGAAAGATCACGGGTCGAAGCTTGCATGGTGTGTAAATGCATTGATGGAGTCTACAAGGTTTCAGGAAACTTTATCCATCCTGCTCTTTGCACTGCAGGGCAAGGCATTGGGAAATGACTCATCTTAGGTAGCCTTGGGAGAGGAAGTTTAGTCACGACTGCTTGAAATGTATCAAGGACTAGTTGACACAGGTTATGTGAACAAGTTCATAGTCGTCAGATATCCACCAGCAAGAACATGCTTCCTGAAGCATGGCTTTGGACTCAGTAATGATTATGAGGTCAGAATTGCAGGAGTCCAGAAATTTGATTCATCATGTCCCACACTGGCTTATAGGAGAGCAGGACATCCTCAAATTGGCATGCAGCCAGACACGCAAGCATCTTAGTCTCTGTTTTCTGCAGAAAAATTCTGTGGAGACAAGTTCATTGTTGAACCTGGTTTCCTTGGCGATGGTCTTACAAGGCCCTAGCTTAGGGAGTCTGGCTGTCCCATTGCAAGTGACAGATACACGCCACCGGGGAACTAAGGAATGATTTGAAATAAAGGAAGCTTAGGGAGATTTACAGCAAGAAAGAGGCCAGAATCCAAGTCAAAAGAAATAAAGGAGACAGCTACACTGGGATTATGTACTGTGAGTGCGCTTCACAAAACACTTCTTACAGTTTTTTTTTGCAAGACAGTTGGCACGTAATGTCAAGAAGGAATTGCTTTAATAATGAGTCAATACCAATGTTCAGTAGATTAATCCTTTTTGGAAAGAGTAAGAAATGATAAATATACATTAAGTGTTAAGTTGGCACAACTCTTTTTTCCCCTCTCTATCACTTCTGTTAAGAAGCCATGCCTTTCCAGGAACAGCCCAGCGGGCAATCTATATCAACTGCTTCACATCAGGGTTCATCAGGGTTGGGGTTTGCCACTATGGTGTGCATCACAGTCTGATCTCATCCTATTTCTCCATTCAGCTCCACCCCGTGCCTTCATGGAATTTGACCAAGAATTGGGAGCCCTTGCTGGCCTTCCTGGTGGTGTGCGTTTTGTGTCTGAATCAGATGGTCTAAGATGTCAGGCGCATCACTTGATTGCGGGGTGCTGAAGCAACACAGAATAAAAACATGTTGGAGGAACTCAGTGGGTCAAGCAGCATCTATGGAGGGATACGGACAGTCGACATTTCGGGTCGAGACCCTTCATGGGAATTGCAGTATAGATGAATGGCATCGACCTGAAATATTAACACTCATTTCCCTCTTGTCATTGCTACTATCAAGGAGGAGGTACAGGAGTGTGAAGGCACACACACAATGATTCAGGAACAGTTTCTTCCCCTCTGTCCTCAGATTTCCAAATGGACAATGAACCCATGAACACTACCTCATTATTTTTCTGTTTTCTTTTTATTTTGTTCACTTCTTGTACTGCTTATTTAATTTATATATATACTTATTATAATTTATAGTTATTTTATTATTATGTACTGCTGCTGCAAAACAACAAATTTCACGACATACGCCGGTGATGTGAAACCTGATTCAGGTTCTGAGATGCTGCCTGGCATGCTGAGCTCCCCCAGCAGTGTTTTTTTGTGTTGCTCCTGTGTCTCTCTCTGTCTGTTTTGTGCAGGATACTTCCCTAGTACAGTCGTGAAGGGGTGGTAAACGCCACTGTGTGCTGCTTTTTCCATAAAGTATGCGATATAGAGCAGGGTAATGTAGCGGTTAGTGTAATGCTTTATAGCACCCAGCAATCAGAGCTGGAGGTCATTTCCCACTGCTGTCCTGCAAGGATTTTGTGCGCTCCCCCTGTGACCACATGGGTTTCCTCTGGGTGCTCCGGTTTCCTCCTACATTCTTACAGGAAAGATGTACGGGTTCGGGTGTGTAAGTTGTGGGCATGCTATGTTGACGCTGGGAGCATTGGTGACATTTGAGTTCTTCCCCAGCACGTCCTCAGATAGTGTTGATTGTTGATGGAAACGATGCATTTGTCTGTATGACTCAATGTTTCAATGTACATGTGACATATAAAGCTTATCTTCAAAAAATCTTTAAGATGTTAAACCAGGGACCCTGACTGCCTTCTCAAGTAGACATAAATACCATAAGACCATAAGATATAGGAGCAGAATTAGCCCATTTGGCTCAGTGAGTCTGCTCCAGCATTTAATTATGGCTGATTTATTATCCCTCTCAACCCCATTCTCCTGCCTTCTCCCCGTAACTTTTGACACCCTTACTAATTAAGAGCATCAATATCTGTTTTAATAACACCCAATGACTTTACCTCCACAGCTGTATGTGGCAATGAATTCCACGAATTTGCCAGCTCTGGCTAAGGAAATTCCTCCTCACCTCTGTTCTAAAGGGGCATCCTTGAATTCTAAGGCTGTGCCATTTGGTCCTAGATTCCTCCACTATAGGAAATATCCTCTCCATGTCCACTCTATCTAGGCCTTGATATCTATCTTGATAGATTTCAATGAGATCCTCCCCCACCCCACCTATTCTTCTAAAGTCCAGTGAGTACTGGCGCAGAGCCATCAAACACTCCTCATATATTAACCCTTTCATTCCTGTGAAACTCCTCTGGACCTTTTCCAACTAAAGATATCACTCATAAAGATTGCATGGTGTTAATTCAAAACAGAACAGGGGAGATAAACCTGAATACCCTGGAGAATCTTTATCCATCACACAGCATCTAAAAACCAGATTACTGCTGACTATGACAAGTCATGGTGTCTTACGGACAGCTCCACTGTTGATTGTGAGACACGGCGACTGGCAAAAAGTCTGATGTGTTTCCTACCTTACAGCTGTGACTGCACTTAAGAAATACCTCGCTGGCTGCAAAGCAAATTGTTTTCTTGAATCATCTTAGAACTAAGATGTGCAAGAGGCTTTTTGATTCTACACGGGGTTAAGGGACCGGCAGTTATTAGTGGCTATATTGGGAACTGTCGCACAATCCTTCTGAATCCAAAGTAATGGAGCTGCAGTGTGAAAGCAGCTTATGTGACCTAAGATATCAGCCCTGTGCACTTTAATAGATAATGGCGTGCTGTAGAGAGTGATTACCATTTAGATGGGATAGATCTGGGAATCAAAAGGTCGAAGGAGGCATTATCAGAGGGCTTTTAGTATTAAACAAATTATTCCCTTTTACACAAATGCATTGGAAATGGTAAATTTCTGAAGACACACTCTGAACATTTTAGGAACAGCTTCTTCCCCCTGCCATCAGATTTCTGAATGGAACATGAACCCATGCACACTACTTCATTAATTTTTGCACTATTATTTAACTTATCTTTGGAAAAGATGTATTTCTTAATGCAATTAATATTCTGCATTACAATGTATTGCTGCTGAAGAGACAATCAACGTTTCAGGAACAGCTTCTTCCCCTTAGCCATCAGATTTCTGAAAGGACAATGAAACTATGAATACTTCAGTTTTTGTTTGCCTCTCTTTTTGGCACTACTTAATTATTTATATACATACATTGTAACTTATAGTTTCTATTTCTATGTATTGCATTATACTGCTGCCACAGTACAACAAATGTCATGACATATGCCAGTGATATTAAACCTGTTTCTGAAATCCAAATTTTTCTTTGGAAATATTAAATGAGCATTCCTGCTTGTTTTCTCTCCCCATGCATCTGAAGTAGCGGTCTCTCAGTGTTACACTGGCACTTGCTAAGCACCTGAGTTCTCTTTGTGTGAACTGTTTTGTCAGGCTCAGCAGGCTATTCAACCTCTGCAAAGCAGGAGGAAAAGACACTCATCCCAGTAGGTTAAGGATCGAGAAATCAAGTATCAATTTTACTCATCCTCTACGTTTACATGTATCAGGAATTTCCTTTGGTGTATTGGTCAGGGAGTGACATGCAACAACAAACAACAAATTTCACAATTATAGAAAATAAAAACAATATATAAAAAGAAGAAATAATATATATAATAGCTCGGTTGGATAAAGGGTAGTACAGGGCACAGTGCTTCGTGTAATCCTATCACAGTGCCACCAATCGGGGTTCAATTCTCACCGCTGTCTGTAAGAAGTTTGTACGTTCTCCCTGAAACCGCTTGGGTTTCCTCCGAGTGTTCCGACTTCCTCCCACAGTCCAAGGGAGTACAGGTCAGTACAAAGGTATATTGGTCACATGGGTGTAATTGGGCAGCATGGGATCGTGGGGCCGGAAGAGCCTGTTACTGTGTTGTATCTCTAAATTTAAAAAAAAATCAATATATTCTCTTTGCATGTACCAGACACAAGATTTGATAAGGATCAATGCTTCTGAAATTCAGTTCCTTTGAAGTAAATGAAACTAGTTTTTGGAATGGGAGGTCAATACATGTTCCATATAGACACTTTTCAAACCCTCTGTATCTTTTACCTCATTCTTTCGTGGCTAACTTCCTAGTTATTTCCCCTCCTTCCCTTTATATATAGTTGGGATACCTAAGGCAGCGAAGATCTGAAGAAGTTGCTTGATATCAAGGCCCAATGCTGCTTAACTTTTCTAATGTTGGCCAGAGCTCACTGCCACTCATTCTGACAGCTTCTCCTCATTCTCCTGAAGCAGTGACAGTACCCTGGTTGAGATCTGTTGCCTCGGTATATGTGTGGGCCAGATGTTTTTCTGTTGTTCTGCTCAGCATGTGTACTGTACCAAGATATTGAGACATTTCGGCAAAGTTCCGTTGATTAATATGTGGGGTGTTGACTTTACCTTGGGGGAAGATAAGCAACAGTGCACCGGTAAGTGAACAAGCAATAAAAGGCTTCTTAAATGGATGACTGTGGAGTGAGAAGTGGATGTTTAAACACACATCGGGTGATTGTTATCAGATTCAGGCTTAATATCTCCAACATTTTGCTAAAATTAGGGGACATAGCCTCAAGATTCAGTAGGGGTAGATTTAGGAAGGAGATGAGGAGGAATGGCTTTTCCTAGAGAGTAGTGAATCTGTGAAATTCTCTGTCCAGTTAAGCAACCTCAATAAATATGTTTAAGACAAGGTTAGATAAATTTTTGCATAGTAGGGGAATTAAGGGTTATAGGGAAAAGGCAAGTAGGTGGAGATGAGTCCATGGGCAGATCAGCCATGATCTTATTGAATGGTGGAGTAGGCTCAACGGGCAAGATGGCCGACTCCTGCTCTTATTTCTCATGATCTTATGTTCTTGTTATGAAATTTGTTGTTTTTGCAGTAACTATACATTGCAATACAAGAAGTAAATACAAAAACTGTGCATTACAGTAAGTATACATAAAATAGTTAAATACGTAATGCAAAAAAGTAGTGAGGAAGTGTTTCATGGGTTCAATGTTCTTCCAGATATCAGATGGCAGAAGGAAAAACGCTGTTCCCGAATCATTGAGTGTGTGCTAGGGTGCCTTAGACTTTTGCACTGTACTGTATTGGTCAATGTGGAGCGGAGAGGCAAGTTTGTACATCTGGTGGAAGCAAAGGATGTAGGGAATGGTGAGGGTAGAGCGCAGGTAGGTGTGGGCCAGGTGGCAGACATATCCAGATCTGAGAAACCAGGCAAGATCATTTGTTTCAACCAATTGGTTTAATGATCATTACAGGATGTCTCTCTGGTGCTTCCCACTCCCTCCCCGCACCCTTCCCCTTTTCCCAACTATGATTCCCCTCTCTCTGCCCCCTTCCCACCCTCAGTCTACAACAGAGACCCATATCAGAATTAGGTTTATCATCACTCATATATGCCATGATTTTTTTTGCGGCAGCAATACAGTATAATACATAAAATTACTACAGCACTGTGCAAAAGTCTTAGGTATCCGAGCTATGTACATGTGCCTAAGACTTTTGCGCAGTACTGTACCACTGTACAGAAAAAAACTGTTTTGCATGGCATCCATACATATTATTTCATTAGATCAATGCATTGAGGTTGTAAAGTGAAACTGTTTAACATATAAAGGAATGCAGAATATAGCACTGGAGTTACAGGGAACGTACAGTGTATGCGAACAAGGTGCAAGGGCCATAACAAAGCCCGAAGGTCAAACCAGTGATTGGCATCCTGTGGTGAAATCGGAAGTTCGAAGCCCAGTCTCTGTGAGTCTGTGAATATGGAGACAATGACTGGACACCCTGAGGTAGCCTGAGCCGGGGTTGGAGGTCTCTCTGGGTGCATGAGAGGGAGCATGGGGAAGGGTGGAATGAGTGGCTGCAGAGGTGCAAGGCAGAGGGAAAGGGGACGTTTTCCTGCTATTGTTTTGATTTGCCATCGTTGATCCTGGTTGTATTGTTCTGCAGAACATTATGGGCATGTTAAGCTGTCGCTGGGATGTTTGGCAACACCGGGCCCTGCCCGCAACACATCCTTGTAAACACAGTGGGCACATTTCACTGTATGTTTCGATGCACCTGTGATAAATAAATCTGAAACTGAAGCAATCCATTTTACTGCACTCGGTAAAATCCATTATCCTTTTGCAGCAGGGTAGTAGCTATCCCTGGTGGTGGTGCTTGGTACTTTGTTTGTTCAGTGGGAGGCGGGTAAAGAGAGAATAACCAGAGTGGGGGGAGGGGTCTTTGTCTACGTTGGCTGCATTCCTGAAGGTGAGTATGTTGAGGTAGGAGACACTCGCCCTAAAGAAACAGCAGGCGATTCATCAGACGTGCAGTTCACAGAACAGGAAATCAGATGAAAGATTAGCTTGTCACCTGAAGAGCGAAACATCAAAACATACAGTGAAATACACCATTTTGTGTCAAAGCAAATCAGTGAGGATGGTTCTGCCCGCAATTGTTGCCACACTTCCGGTGCCAACATAGTATGCCCACAACTGCAACCCTAACCTGTATGTCTCGGGAACATGGGAGAAAACTGACATGGGGTGAGCATACAAGCTCCTTACTGACAGCAGTGGGAATTGAACGCTGGCTGGTGACTGCTGGCAATGTAAGCAATGTGCTAACCACTACTCTTTTGTGCTGCCCTAAAGCGGTTCTTATTTGTCAGTAAGCCACACAAACTCAAAGGAATCTGATAAAAAGAAATCATGCCTGATCCTACATTACCTATCCAAAATATCATGCTCAACCTACACTCTGTCCGCCAGAGAAAGCAGGATCTCCCAGTGGCCACACATTTTAATTCCACATCCCATTCCCATTCTGACATGTCTATCCACGGCCTCCTCTACTGTCAAGATGAAGCCACACTCAGGTTGGAGGAACAACACCTTATATTCCGTCTGGGTAGCCTCCAACCTGATGGCATGAACATCGACTTCTCTAACTTCCGTTAATGCCTCACCTCCACTTCGTACCCCATCCCTTATTTATTTATTTGTTTGTTTGTTTGTTTTTTGTTTATTTATTTATTTATTTTCCCCTTCTCTCCCCCCGCTCTCTTTTTTCTCTCGTTGTCCCTCTAACAATAACTTCTTGCCTGCTCTCCATCTTCCTCTGGTGATCCTCTCCCCCTTTCTTTCTCCCTGGGCCTCCCATCCCATGATCCTCTCCCTTCTCCAGCCTTGTATCCCTTTTGCCAATCACCTGTCCAGCTCTTGGCTCCATCCCTCCCCCTCCTGTCTTCTCCTATCATTTCGCATCTCCCCCTCCCCCTCCCACTTTCAAATCTCTTACTAGCTCTTCTTTCAGTTAGTCCTGACGAAGGGTCTCAGTCCGAAACGTCGACTCTACCTCTTCCTAGAGATGCTGCCTGGCCTGCTGCGTTCCACCAGCATTTTGTGTGTGTGTTGCTTGAATTTCCAGCATCTGCAGATTTCCTCGTGTATGCTCAACAATAGATTCCTTTCATTGCTAAAGTTCAATGTTCAAAGTTCAAAGTGTATTTATTATCAAAGTATGTATACATTATACGACCTTGAGATCTGTCTCCTTATAGGCTGCCACAAAGCAAAGAAAGCCAATAGAAACCATCAAGAAAAAGAAAACCGTCAAACACCTAACGTGCTGAGAGAGAAAAAAAACAAGTTGTGCAAGCAATAAAAGCAAAATCCAGAAGGCATTCAGCAACTTTCCCTGGACTCTGATGATTGAATTTAATTCCTCTTTAATCCGGCTTCTTTACCCTACTCCGTCAACATAAGACCAGCTCTCCATGCAGAGAAAGGATGGTCTTTGTACGCAAACAGGGAGAAGACAGGAGCTCATAGACCTCTTTTCATCCTCCTATGATCAATAATCAGTTCTCTGGTTTCGTTGATCTTGAGTGAGAAGTTGTTGTTTTGTCACCACCCAGGTAGATTTTTTGTTTCCCTCTTATATGCTGGTTAGACACCACCTTTGATTTGACCAGAAACAGTGGTGTCGCAGAAAACTTGAACATGGCATTGGAGCTGTGCTTTCCCACACAGTCATAAGTGTACAGCGAGTAGAGAACTAGGCTAAGCACACAGCTTTGTGGTGCACCTGTGTTGATAGTAATTGTTGAGGAGATGTTGTTCCCAATCCAAACTGACTAGGGTCTGCAAGTGATCTTTGGCAGTCCACCTGATCTTGTAAACCTTTATCAAGCTATTTCCTTCTTTGCTCCAAAGAGAAAAACCCTAGCCCACTTAACCTATCCTCATAAGACATGATCTCCAGTCTAGGCAGCATCCATGTAAATCTCTGTTGCACTCTTCTGATGTGATAAACTGGGCAGTGTTAAGTGGAAGAGATAAAAAGCTGAAGAAGAAGACATCTGATAGCAGAGGGCATTGGACCATGGGAAAAAAGGGAAGAAGGACGGGAACAAGAGGGAGGTGACAGGCATGTGGGGAAAAGAGAAGGGGTAAGACTGAGATCAAAATGGGAATGGAAAAAGAGTGAAGGAAAAGGGGGAAAGAGAGATTACTGGAAGATAGAGAAATCAATGTTCATACCATTAGGTTGGAGGCTATCCATACAGAATGTGAGGTGTTGCTCCTCCAACCTGAATTTGGCCTCATCATCAACTAATGACTGTAACAGTCAAACTTCACCAAATTTCACCCATAAAGTTGACAGTTTATTTCCCTCCATAGATGTTGCCCGACCTGCTGAGTTCCTCCAGCATTTTGTGTATATTTTCAAGATTTCCAGCATCTGCAGGATCTTCTTTGTTAGCGCACAGCAAGATCCCACAATTAACTAATAACTTGATAATGGGTCTGAAACTCTCCTGCACAGTACAGTGTATTTGCTTTGCAAATGAAGTTTATCCAAAACATAATGGGGAACAGAGTGATTGGCACCTTGGTGCACGTCTCACACGCAAGTAAGTTCAAAAGTTCAAAAGTTTATCATCAAGTATCAAAGAGAGAGTGCAGAGATTCATTTTCTTGCAGGCATTCATAGTAAATACAAAAACACACTAGAATGAACAAAAAACTGGAGACTACAGAGACAGACAAACAATCAATGTACAAGCACCAACAAACCGTGCAAATACAAAAAGAAAAAAATAGTAATAAATATTGAGAACACAAGTTGCAGGATCCTTAAAAATGAGTCCATAGGTTATAGAATCAGTTCAGTGTCGGGGCGAGACCAGCTATCCACTCTGGTTCAAGAGTCTGATGGTTGAGGTGTAATAATCTATCGCGGTTTATCAAAGTATTAAATGGTGTGCTCAATCTGTGTAAACTTTTAAGAAAGCAGAGGTGCTGCCGTGCCTTCTTTGTAATGATGAACACAGGACAGAACCTCTGAAGTAATAACACTGGGGCGATTAAAGCTGCTGACTTTCTTCACCTCTGATCCCCTGACAGGACTGGCACATGGACCTCCGGTTTCATCCTCCTGTAGTCAAGTCTTCCCGTAGTAAATGGAAATTAGATTTGATCTTCAGTGTAACTTCCAGGCAAGCATGGTGATGGTAGTCTTGGTTCATATTTATGCAACTTGTTTTGCTCATTCAATGACTCATTAACATCACAAAGCAGAAATTAATGGGAGGAATGAAGATCAGTTTGGTATCAAAGAGAACTATGAATTATCTGGTCTATTGCGATCAAGTCCAAGACCTTGAACTTTCTACAAGAGAGTTGTCATGAAATATTTGGCTTGATTTTGTTTATGCCTCCATCCTGCCCTTCAACACTAAATTCAGCATCACCTCACTACCTTCCTACCACTCCTTCCTGAGATCTCCTTCCCTCCCAAGATAGCAGAGCAAAGATGACTTGCTGAATGGTGAAGCAGTGACATGGGGCCGAACGGCCAATTCCTGCTTCTGTTTCTTTTTCTCCACATATGTAAGTCTCTGGTTAGACCACACTTGGAGTGTTGAGTTCATTTTCAGTCACCTCATTATGCAAAGGATGTGGAAGCTTTAGAGAGGGTGCAGAAGAGATTTACCAGGATGCTGCTTGGGTTTGAGAGTGCGTGTTATGAAGAAAGATAGAGCAAGTTGGGACTTTTCTCTTCAGAGGTGACTTGATAGAGATGTACACGATGTACACGATCTATAAAACTCTGGTTAGGCCACACTTGGACTACTGTGTCCTGATCTGCTTGCCTCACTATTGAAAGGATGTGGAAGCACTGGAAAGGGTACAGAGGAGATTTACCAGTTTGCTGCCTGGTTTAGAAAGTATGCATTATGATCAGAGATTAAGGGAGCTGGGGCTTTACTCTTTGGCGAGATGGAGGATGAGAGGAGACATGATAGAGGTGTACAAGATAATAAGAGGAATAGATAGAGTGGATAGCCAGCGCCTCTTCCCCAGGGCACCACTGCTCAATACAAGAGGACATGGCTTTAAGGTAAGGGGTGGGAAGTTCAAGGGGGATATTAGAGGAAGGTTTTTTACTCAGAGAGGGGTTGGTGTGTGGAATGCACTGCCTGAGTCAGTGGTGGAGGCAGATACACTAGTGAAGTTTAAGAGACTACTAGACAGGTATATGGAGGAATTTAAGGTGCGGGGTTATATGGGAGGCAGGGTTTGAGGGTCGGCACAACATTGTGGGGAAGGGCCTGTACTGTACTGTTCTATGTAAATGGCATAGATAGAGTGGACAACCAGCGCCTTTTTCCTAGGATGGCAATGGCTATACAAGGGGGCATAATTTTAAGTTGATTGGCAGAAAGTGTAGGGGAATGTCAGAGGTGGGTTTGTTACACAGAGAGTGGTAAGTGTGTGGAATGCATTGCCAGGGACGTTTAATCTCAGGGTTGGCACGGTAGCGTAGTGGTTAGCACAACACTTTACAGTGCAGGTGACCTGGGTTCAATTCCCACCGGAGCCTGTAAGGAGTTTGAACATTCTCCCCATGACTGTGTGGGTTTCCTCTGAGTACCACAATCCAACGATGTACCAATTGCGAAGTTAATTGGTCATTGAACTGTAAATTGTCCTGCGATTAGGCTAAAATTAGATTGGGAGATTGCTGGGCAGCATGGTTCGATGGCCAGAAAGGCCTATTCCATGCTGTATCTCAATGGATGAAAGAAAAATGTATGAAGGAATGATTAGGTGCGTATCAGGATAGGATGTTTTCCATGGTCCCCACATTTCAATGCTCTCTTCAATTTGTGCTTTCAACTTTGAACTTCATATTATTGCAGTCCAGTCTGATACAAAATATTGCTCAAGATTATTTATAATTCTCCTTAACTCAAGCAAGATTAGGTCCCTTACCTTCCTGACTGGATAATCACCTGCATCTGAGTAAACAACCTGATGAAACTGTTTCACTCCCTCTTTCGTCAATGACGACACTTCCAAGAGTAAAACTCCTCCTCATTATTGGGTAGGAAGTTGTAAGTAGGGTTATGTGCTTTTGCAGTGGGATCTCCGCCCACCACGCTCTGACTCAGAGTGTAGTCAACATTTGACAGTAATAACACAGCCTTACATTCTGACCCCCCATTTCTTACCCCAACTTGCAAACTCTCTGCAAGATTTTTTCAGTGTGCGTTCAGGCATGGTGTGTGGGAGCTGCAGGTGTGTGGTATTGCATATGACATTATTACTGAATATGCTTGAGAGCATCTGTCTGTGAAATGTTGTGATTATTATAAGGCACCAATTCTTCTGCCTTGTTTACAGTTCCTAAATTATCAGTTACAATCTTGGATTAGCTGCAGCCATTGGTGAAGCCCTGCCTACGTACTGCAGATGGGGGAAGGATGTATGTCCCTTCCTGTAAAATCAGTACTTTTTGCATATTCTATTTAAGGAGGTTACAGTTTTGGTGTCTTAAAAATTTGCCAACACTATCCTGATGTTTATTTCAGCCCCACACCAAGGTGTAAAGAGGGAGACAGATTCAAGAAGAGGACTTTTTTTTAATGATACTGCATATCATAATGGGACCTGCAGGCCCCAAGTTCTCAAATCCATCTTGCCAGTGAAGGTGGGCAACATTTGAGCCAGCCTTGTTAGGTCCTTGTAAATAAGCTAATCAGGAAGAGGCAATTGAGGGCATCAAATAGGGAGAATGCCTGTTCTGTAGATCTGAGTCTTTGTTGGGCCATTCTCCCCCTTCAGCTAGTCACATTGAACAATCATCTTATATAGATTGGTTCCTTAACTCCGTTCACTTTGCTTGATAACCTTTCGTTTGGGCAGCACAGTGGGCAGGGCTGCTGCCTCTTTGCGCCAGAGACCCAGCTTCAATTCCCACCTCCGGTGCAGCCTGTGCTGAGCTTGTGTGACCGCGTGAATCTTCCTCAGGTTCTCTGGGTTTTCTCCAGATGCACCGGTTTCCTCCCACAATCCAACGAGAGCTAGTAGGTTAAATGGTCACGTGGTTGCATTTGGGCATCAGAACATTCAATGAGATGTGTCAACGACCAACACAGTCTGAGGATATACTGGGGGCAGGCTGCAGGTATTGCCACGCTTCTGGCAACAACGTAGCATGCCCACAATTTACTGACCCTAATCCATACATCTTTGGAATGTGGCAGGAAACCAGATCACCCAGAGTAAACCCACACCATCACGGGAAGAACGTACAACTTACAGGTAACAATGGGAATTGACCCTCGATCTGTGGTTACAGGGGCGGTAATGCAATGCATTAACTGTTACGGTACCGTGCAGTTATTTACAATTTATAGTTTGCAATTGCTCTTTTACTTATGTTATCCTGTAGAGAAAAGAGGTGAGGCCTCACTGCAGTGAATAGGGTGATATTTATGCACCGCTTCTCTGCTGCACCAGTGGGTCATCTCTGGTCATAGCAGCTGCCAAATAGAGCGTGTCAATTGTATATTTATACACATTACTTCAATGGACCAAACGGCAGAGTTTTTCTTCTGCTAGGTCATTTTAAGTTGATTCAAAGTGATGGTTGTAGTAAAGATGGGTAATGGACTCCATCAGTCCATCACCATAAAATCTCTGATACTAAACTCTTCAGGCACAGCTGAGTCAATTCAAATGTTTTCTGCTGGAAGTCGTGGGATCTCTAACAGCAACACACAAGTATGGTGAATTACATCTCCCATTGAGCCCTCAGTAAGCTGAGGCTGTAGACTTAAGCATCTTAAGATGCTTAAAAGTGTTTTATAGCCAATAAAGCAAGTCATAGCCAGTTTCTGGTGTCTTCCCCTTCTCTCCAGACCTGAAGAAGGATCTTAGCCTGAAACATCGACTGTTCATTCCCATGGACGCTACTTGACCTGTTGAGTTCCTCCAGCATTTTGTGAGCATTGCTTTGGATCTCCAGCATCTGCAGAATTTCTTGTGTATATTTATAGCCCATAAATTATTTTTGTCAGGTTAAAGAACACATCGTCAAATTCATGAAGAACTGTTCTTATTTCAGGACTTTCTTCAATCAACTTGGAGTATTGTGTGCTGTTCCAGTCACTTACCTACAGGAAAGATATCAATCAAATTCAAAGAGGGCAGAGAAAGTTTACAAGAATTTTGCCAGGACTTGAGGATCTGAATTATTGGGAAAAATTGAATGATTTAGGACTTTATTCCCTAGAGTGCAGGAGAATAAGTGGAGATTTGATATACAAAATTATGAGAGGTGTAAATAAACAAGCAGGCTTTTTCCACTAAAGTTTGGATGAGACTTCAGCTAGATGTTATGGGTTAAGGGTGAAATGTGAAATGTTCAAGGGGAAGATGAGTTTCCCTCATATTTATCTTCTTCACTCAGAGCATGGTGAGAGAGTGGAATGAGCTGCCAGCAGAAGTGGTGGATGTGGGTTTGATTTAAACACTTAAGAGAAACTTGGATAGGCAACGGACGGGAGGGGTATGATCCAAGTGGAGGTCGACGGGACTAGGCAGACTAATAATGTGGCACAGACTACATGGGCCGAAATTCCTGCTTTGTGCAGTAGTGCTCTATGGCTCTGTAACTTGTGCTTTGTTTCTAACTATTCACCAGTTTCATTCATTGTTATCAAAGAAGTGTTACAAGGCTTTTTAAAATTGTCTCAGAGTATAATATACAGATCACCAGGCACCATACCCTTTTACCTGTTTTAACTCAGGTATAGAGCTAAAGGTGTATATTTGACCCCTCTGCCATCTCCATATCTTCAGCCGCCCCTCCCTCCTCTAGTTTCCCAATTTGCTTTGGAGATGATACCAGGTTTCAGGGCGGTGGCCTATATAATATCCTCGATTCAGGCCTGGTATTAATTGCAGAATGAACTTCAAAAATCGCAAAGAATTGAACTGTGGTAATTATACTGTACATACTTTTATTAATTCTGGTAGCTTGCAAACATCAGGAGGTATAATCATATTAGGGGTGAGGAAAGCTTGAGGTACATTAAAAATTTATTGATCGATAATTAAAAACAGTAGATGCAGGAAATCTGAAATTTAAAAAAACCATCAAAATGTCGAAAGACTCAGCAGGTGAAGCAGCAGTTACTGTTTCAGATCAAAGACCCTTCATCACCTTACCTTATTTTCTCACATTTCCACTTCTGATGAAGGGTCTGTGTCCTGAAACATTATCTCTGTTTCTCTATTCACAGATGAGAAGATTTCCAATTGTTCCAACATTTTCAGTTTTTAATAAAAACCTTTTATTAAAGATTTTAGACTATAAGACATGAGGCACAGGAGCAGAAGTATGCCACTTGGCCCATCAAGTCTGCTCCATTATTCATTCAAAGCTGATCCTTTTTCTCCCCTCCTCAGTTCCACTCCCCAGCCTTCTCCCCGTAACCTTTGGTGCCATGTCCAATCAAGAACCTGACAAGCTCTGCCTTAAATACACCCAATGACTTGTCCTCCATAGCTGCCTGTGGTAATAAATTCCACAAATTCACCACCCTCTGGCTGAGGAAATTTCTCCGCATTTCTGTTTTAAATGGACACCCCTCTATTCTGAGGCTGTGTCCTCTTGACTCCCCCACCATAGGAAACATCCTTTCCACATCTACTCTGTCTAGGCCTTTCAACATTTGAAAGGTTTCAATGAAATCCCCTCTCATCCTTCTAAATTCCAGCAAGTATAGACCCAGAGCCATCAAATGCTTCTTGTATGATAACCCTTTCTTACCTAAAATCATTGTTGTGAACCTCCTCTGGACCCTCTCCAATGCCAGCACAGCTTTTCTTAGATAAGGAGCCCAAAACTGTTCACAATACTGAAGTTGAGGCCTCACCAGTGCCTTATAAAGCCTCAGCATCACATCCCTGCTCTTGTATTCTAGACCTCTTGAAATGAATGCTAATTTTAAAAAGTTCAAAGTTCAAAGTAAACTTATTATCAAAGTACATATGTGTCTGCATATACTGCCCTTTGATTCATTTTCTTGTTGGGCATTCACAGTAGAATCAATGAAAAACCACAAACAAAACTGACAAACAACCAATGTGCGAAAGAAGAAAATGATGCAAATACAATAAACCTAATGATAATAAATGTAATGTTGAGAACATTAAAATATTTAAATAACAGTATATCTTTTTTTTTGGTACACTTCTCTTAGTGGAATGTGGTGAAGTGCTTCAGTTCTGATTCACAGGGTCAGATACAGAAACAGGTGATTCTGGGATGTGGGCCTGCCTGGCTCGCTAAGAGGGAGGTGAGAGATCCCAGGAACAGCTGATGTGGGAGGAGTAAACAGAAGTGAGTTGAGATGTGAGCGGTTGATTATAGCGTCATAGAGCATACGATTTGTGCAGTGTTGCAGGTACATCAAATACAGAACAGTACAACACCCTTTGGACCAAAATGTCTGTGCTGAACACAATACCAACTTAAACTAAATCTCTTCTGCATTCATGAAAGCAGCATCCATTATCAAGGAACCCCATCATCCAGGCCATGATCTCTTCTCGCTACCACCATCAGTAATAAAGTACAGGAGTATTAGGTCTCTCACCACCAGGCTCCGGAACCAGAGTGGACAATTTCACTCACCACAACACTGATTAATGAACGTTACTGTGGGCATACACAATAAATTCATAATAGAATAATAACTATAATAGAATCAATGCAAGAATACACCAATTGGGTGTTCAACCAGTGTGGAAAAGACAACAAATGGTAAATTTAAATAAATAAATAAACAAACAAACAAACAAACAAGCAAGCAATAAATATTGAGAACATGAGCTGAAAGTGAGTCCATAGGTTGTGGGAACACTTCAGTAATGAGGCAAGTGAAGTTGAGTGAAGCTACACACTTTGGTTCAAGAGCCTGGTGGTTGAGTAGTAATAACTATTCCTGAACCTGGTGGTGTGAGTCCTGAGGTTTCTGTACTTTTTTCCTGATGGCAGCAGTGAGAGGAAAGCATGGCTTGGGTGGTCGGTGTCTCTGATGATGGATGCTGATTTCCTGCGGTAACGTTCCACGTAGATGTGCTCAATGATGAAAAGGGCTTTACTGTGATGGACTGGGTCGTACCAACTACAGTATTTCTTGCAGCATTTTCTGTTCAAGTGCATTGGCGATTCTATACCAGGCTATCATGCAGCCAATCAATATACTCCTCACCACACATCCAAAAGTTTGTCAAAGTTTTAGCTATTATACCAATCTTTACAAACTCCTAAGGAAATTTCTATATGCACTTAGAACTCATGTTTTCAGTACTATTTATATAATATTATTTCTTGTATTTGCAGTTTGACTTCTCTTGCACATTGCTTGTTTGTCAAAAGTCAGAAAGTCAAAGTAAAATTTATTATCAGAGTACGTACATGTCACCATCTACAACCCTGAGATTCTTTTTCTACTTAGCAAATCCATGGAATAGCAATTGTAAACAGGACCAATAGACAACGAACTGTGCAAATGCAGATATAAATAAATAGCAATAAATAACAAGCATGAAATAACAAGGTAAGGGAGTTTTTAAATGAGTGTAGTTATCCCCTCTATTTCAAGAGCCTGATGGTTGAGGGGTAATAACTATTCTTGCATCTGGTGGTGTGAGTCCTGAGGCACCTGTACTTTCTAACTGATGGCAACAGTGAGGAAAGAGCATGGCCTGGGTAGTGATTATCTTTGTTAATGGATGCTGCATTTCTACGGCAATGTTGTCAGTCTTTATGTGTAGTTTTTTGATTATTTGATTGTATTTCTTTGTTCTACTGTGATTGCCCACAAGAAAATGAATATCAAGGTAGAATTTGGTGACATTGATAATAAATTTACTTTGAACTTTGTACTTTGATCCATATCCCTCCATTCACTGCATATTCATCTGAACGCCAGTGTTGTATACTGTTGGAGTCAAGATTTTGTTATATTCTTTGATGAGTGAGAACTGGGTTTTCTCTCATGAACACTTGTCAGTTTCATTGCATTGTTATCCTGTAACCTATTGGCTCTTTCTTCTCTGTTCAGAAGCCCAATTTTTACACACACACGCAATTTAAGATTAGTTGAGTGTTATTTTTCCTTGTTTAGCTAATACTGAAAATATATTGATTTCAGTTGCTACTTGTTGCTATTTATCTGTGAGCAGTTACCTATGCATCCATAACTCAACAACGTTATACATGAAGATCCAGACTTTTAGATTGTCTGTTGTCATCCTTCAGTGCATGTGTAAAGTAGAACAAGGTGATTGTTACTCCCAATCTGATGGAGCATAAAAAACCACAATTAGCATAAAGAGCATAATAATAGTAAAAAATACAATAAATGTACTGGAAATACACAGGACAGCTTATATACAGAGATTGATTGTAGGTGCAAATGATGAGAGGAGTGTCTGTACATAAGGGGATAGACAGGAAATGACGACGTAGTGGTGGTGGGGGGTGTGGAGGGGTGGGTTAGGGGTAGAGGTGTGAATCAGCCTTACTGCTTGGGGAAATTGACCGTTTTTGTGTCTGGTGGTTTTGGCATGGATGCTACATAGCTTCCTCGCAGATGGGAGTGGGACAAACAGTCCATGAGCAGGGTAGGTGGAATCCTTCATGATCTCACTGGCCTTCTCCCAACACTTTTCTGTATATGTGTCCTTGGTGGCAGGTAGGATGGTGATGTCAATGCACTGGGAAGTTTTAACTACCCTTCGTTGTGCCTCCTAATGTGGTGACAATTATAAGAGTATAGAAACAAGTTATTTTATAAAAGGAGATGAAGGATAATTGCATCTGATACATGCAGAGACTGTGGTCTACATTTTCACTCTGCTCTTTTGATTAATATTTGATTCCAGGGCTTTAATCTTGTGAATTTATTTACTGTGATTGATCAGTAAGAAACTGAAGTGAACTGAACTCCTAAATGCATTTGCTCACACAAGTGAGACCTGATTCGCTGATTGACCTCTCATGTGAAGTCCCATTCCTGAGACTTGAATACAGAACAGTAGATCAAAATTATGAGGGGTGGTGACAAGATGACCAGAGCCTTTTTCCAAGAGTGGAAATGTCGAATACGAGAGTGCAGAATTCTAGTTTGAGAGGGAGGGGGGAGGTTTAAAGGATATTTAGGAGGCAAGTTTTTCACACAGAGAGATTTAAGATTTAAAGTTTCATTTTATTTGTCACATGTACACTGAAATATCGAAGCACAGAGAGAAATGTGTCATTTGCATCAACGACCATTATACTCCGAATACTTGCTGGGGGCAGCTTGCAAGTGTTGCCGTTATTCTGCTGCCCACATACTGTAGCGTGCCCACAACTTAATAACTGTAACTCTTAGCTCTTGGGAATGTGGGAGGAAGCCAGAGAACCCGAGGTAAACCCACACAGCTATCAAGGAACCATACAGACGGTGGCGGGAATTAAACCTGGAACGTTGATTGCTGGCACTACAGTAGTTTTACACAAACTACTACGCCTCTGTGCCCTGCTTTAAGCCACCAGCACAGGTGGTGGAAGCATATTTAATAGTAATGCTCCAGAATGATTTTGAGAGATGCATGCATAGGCAGGGAATAGAGAGATATAGACTATATGCAGACAGATGACATTAGCTTAACCTGGCATCCTTATTGGCACAGACATCATTGGCCAAACAACCAGTTCACGTACTGTACTGCTGTGTGGTCTGTTAATGCCCCAAACACACGACACAGTTCAATGTGCCTCTTAAAAGGAATGCTGTCCATCTCCCTCTTTTTCAATCCATCTACAGTACTGTGCAAAAGTCTTAGGCACATATACATAGCTAGGGTGCCCAAGACTTTTGCACAGTACGGTATTTGTCAATGTGGAGCATAGAGGAGTTTGTAAATCTGGAGGGAGCAATGAATATAGGGAATGGTGAGGGTGGAGTACCATGGGAGGGGGTGTGACAGGTGGCAGAAAAGGAGCGCTGGGGCTAGGGGTGGTGCAGATGTAGACACAGCCAACCCTGAGACAACGGGCAAGGTTATTTCATCCAAACAATTGGTTATTGATCATTGCAGAATGCCTCTCTGGTAATTCTCCCTCCTTCCCCTTTTCCCATCCACGACAGCCCCCTCCCTGCCCCCTTCCCACTCCCGGTCCACAATAGAGACCCTTATCAGTATCAGGTTTATCATCACTCACGCATGAAATGAAATTTGTTTTTTTGCAGCAGTACAATGCAATACATACAATACTGCCAGTACTGCGCAGAAGTCTTGGGCACCCTAGCTATATTCTTATGCCTGAGACTTTTGCACAGCATTATATACTGTCTTTGATTTGACTGGAAGAAGGTTTCTGATTTCTCAGCTATATTCACCTCAGCCCATGTCACCACTGGGTTATCTGGTCATCTATCTCAGGGCAGTTTGTAGGATCCTGCTGCTGACAAATAGGCTGCTGTGTATCCTAACAGCAAAGCAATAATTCCAGCCCTCTCGCTGGCCTCAGTCCAAGGCTGGAACAGATTGTGTGCTGCCATGGCATCCTAATTGGCTCTAACATGACCTTCTAAATCCATATGTTTTCCATCATGGTAACACCTGCTGTCCCTTTGAAATGTTGTCCATCTCCACCCTGGCACTAAAGCACTTGCCCAAGCTTCTATTACCTGCAGGCTTATAGTTCTTGTCAAATATCACCCGTTTTCCCTTCTCCGTGCACTCAACCTCAGTGTGTTGTTTGCCCGCCCTACACTTTCTCTGTAGCTTTTACACATTATTCTGTGTTGTTACCTTGTTCTACCTCAATGTACTGAGATCTGTATGAAAAGCATACATAACAGGCTTTTCACTGTATCTTGCTACATTGGTCAATAATAAACCAATTCCAGTATCAATACCAATTTCCAATGCCCGAAGCTTTAATTTCCACCTAACCGCATTCATACACTCCCTTTCGGTTTGCTGGATGGGTTTAAACTTTCAATGTTATCGCAATCAAGCAATTTCCATCACTACGCCTCCTTGGCTGTCCTCCTCTGAATTCCATTCACTGGAGGCTCTACATCACAATTTGAAAGTTAAAAGTCGAGTCTATTGTCATTTCCACAAGTCTGCGCTGAAAGGTATCTTCTCCCAGCCAGCATTGAGCAGGAGGTAGTGAAGCCTACAGTCCCACACCACCAGGTTCAAGAACAGCTACTTCCCTTCAATCACTTAGCTCTTAAACCAACCGGCAGTAGTTTCCCCAAAGAAAAGAAATAAAACCAACATGGTGTACCTTCAATGAAAATCTTTCTTGCAGTAGTTTCACAGGCACAAAGCATCAGAGGCACAATATTAATCAGAAAAACATAAATTAAACATACTTTATACAAGAGGAACCTGAAGGGGAGCTTCGTCACTTAGAGGGTGGTTTGAGTGCAGAACAAAGTGGAAGATGTGGGTTCAGTTGTCACATTTGAGACTTTTGGATAGGTACATGGATAGGAAGGGTATGGAGGGACATGGTTCAGCTGCAGGTGGATGGGCTAGGTAGAAGACAAGAATGCTATGGAGTAGATGGACTGAAGGTCTTGTTTCTGTGTTGTAGTACTCCATACCTATATGCTCCTTCCTAGCGTGTCGCACCAGACAGTCAGCCATTCTTGTTTGGCGCGTAGTGTCAGGATTGGTCTCCTTTCAGATTAACCGGGTCACGATATGCACGTAGCTAAATGATAATCAGAAAGAACACAATCATTGCAAGAAAAAAGTCAATTTTAGTGCAACATGGTCTAAGTGGTCACAGTGTTGCTAGACTGAGGTAGTGATTAGGCTTTTGCCAGCTGGTTTAAGAGCTGAGTGATTAAAAGTGAGGTACCATTCATGAACCTGGTGGTGAGACAACCCTGCTGAAACCTGGAGGAAAACACACAGAAGATGCAGAGGGGGATCACAAAGTCAAGGAAAGAGGACCGGTTCAAGACAACAGAGACTTATGGAGAAGAGGAGTTCGGTGGGTAATAAAATGGATGAGTTCACGGCGCTAGCCAGGCGTCAGAGAACATTTCGGGAGTGCAGTGTGATGTGTTTCCCTGGAATGGAGCTGCACGAGGACATACCCGATCAAAACTTTTCCATGGAGGCTTCCAGACCGTTCGGGCTGATCGGAAGTACACTGAGATCGGTAAGCATAAAGGAGTTAGCTGCTTACTGTTCTGGTTAACAACCGATGGTGCAATCTAGGTCATATTATGATCGAGGAACGTGTTTGTAGACCGGATATTGAACTTTTTACTGTTGGACTTCGGCCATATTCCACAGAGATACAACACTGGGAGGTCGTTCCTGCCTGTGGCCATCGAACTTGCAGCTCCTCCCGTGGAGAGTCAGACACCCTGAGCCAATAGACTGGCCCTGGACTTATTTTCCATATGGCATAGTTTGCATTTTGTTGTTTGATTGTTTGTGGTTTTTGTATTGCTACATTTATGCTCTATTCTTGGTTGGTACGGCTGTAATGAAACCCAATTTCCCTCGGGATCAATAAAGTACATCTATCTATCTATCTATGTGAGGAACTTCTAGGTTCTGTATCTCCTGCTCCGCGGTAGCTGGGAGAAGAGCGTATGGTCCACATGGTGCGTCTCTTCATTGATTGTTGTTCTCTTCTTGACGTAGGGCCACTTATAGATACTTCGTGGTTGGAGGGCTGTGTCCATGATAGAGATAGCCATACAGTGGTAAATCAGTGGAATTCATTGCCACAGATGGTGGTGGAGGCAATTCTTTGGGTATATTTAAAGCAGAGATGATAGGTTCTTGATTAGTGAGGGTGTTAAAGGTTATGAGGAAAAGGCAGGGAATGTGGTTGAGAGAGATAATAAATCAGGAGTGGTAGAGCAGATTCGATGGTAGAGCAGATTTGATCAGCATCAAAAGGCCCGATTCTACTCCAGCGTCTATGTTCTTATGTTCTCATGGTCTAATGTGCAATTTAAATTGACCTCATGGTCAGTGTAAATGTTGTAGGCTAAAGGGCCTGTACTTGTTCTGTATTGTTCTCTGTTTTATGTCCTAAATTGTGGAGATGCATTTAAATGCAAGGTGGATAACTGTCTTAATTTCCTGTTTATCAATAGCTTTGTCTCACTGTTACTTCATCTCTGGGTGCTTTGAGCATAATTGAGCAACCTCGCACCTACTCACAATATAAATGCATAAAAATTTGAAAGAATTTCAGTGCTGATTAAAGTTTCTTATAACAATTGTACAGTCATACAATCCCATCAGAACTTGACCTAAAAAAGACATCCACACTGAGAATATTGAAAAGTGGTGATTAAAGTGGTAGCGTACAATCAATTACCAAAACGAGACAGTAGAGGTCCATGTAATTCATAGTTGTTTAATTTTTGCCCATTTATTTTTGTTACCGTTTGTGTGATTTGTTATATTTTAGGTGTAAGGGGATGGGGAGTGTTTAAAGTTTTTTGCTCCTTTGAATGGGTCCCATAGTTCTTTGTTTTGTGACTGTCTGTGAGAAGACAAATCTCAAGGTTGTGTGTTGCATGCATACTTTGATAATAAATGTATGTTGAATCATTTGAATCAATTGGTTAACAATTCAGAATCAGAATCAGGTTTATTATCACTGGCATATGTCGTGGAATTTGTTGTTTTGTAGCAGCAGTAACACTGCAGGACATAAAATTACAATAAATTACAAAAAAAAGTAAATAGAGCAAAAGAGGAACAAAAGAGTATAAACAATCAATATGCAGTGCAAAAAGAGAACAAGATAGTGTGGTAGTGTTCACGGGTGCATGGACCGTTCAGAAATCTGAAGGCGGAGGGGAAGATGCTGTTCCTAAAATGTTCAGAGTGAGTCTTCAGGAATTTACCATTTCCAATGAATTAGTGTAAAATACAATAATTTATTAAGTTCCAAAAACCCTCTGATGATGCCTTCTTCGAGCCTTTGATTCCCAGATCTATCCTATCTAAATGCTAATCACTTTCTGAGTGTGAGTATTCAGTCTCCTGTACTTCCCGAATGGGAGTAACAAGAAGAGGCGTGGGACCTGTGCGATAGATACTAAGGAACTGCCTCTTGGTGGTTGAGTGAGTTGTACTTGTGATGGAGCTGGCTGAGTCGATGACTCATTTATCTAATAATAATAATAAAATTATATTATGACTGATCAGTTATTACAGATAGGACACTTACAGATTGGATAACCATCTAGATATAATAATACAGGATAAACAAGCAAGGACAACTTACTTGATAGATGTTGCAATTCCAAACACATATAACGTACAGAAATCAATAAGTGAAAAAAAAACAGAAATATGCTGAATTAAAAGAGGAAATTGAAAGACTTTGGAACACGAATAAGGTATACATTCTCCTGATAGCAATATCTACAACTGGAATCATTTCAAAGACACTACATAATGGTATTAAACAATTAGGGCTACACAGTAATATCTATGTAAATCTCCAGAAAGCCACAATACTAAACACCACTAGAATAGTGCGAAAGTTTGTAGCAATTGAGAAATTAGTGTGTTTGGCTATGCACGTATCCCAGGTTTTAGCAGCTTGAGCTGAGAAAAAAATAAATAATAATAATAATCAAAACTGTGCCTTACTATAAATACAAGCCTGATCCAGTTGTAGAGTCAGAATCCCACAAATTATTCATTATTACAGATAGGTCAATCCATAATAACTGTCCAGATATAGTAATACAGGATATCCAAGCAAGGACAACTTACTTAATAGATATCGCCACTCCAAACATACATAACATACAGACATCTTTCAGAGAAAACCATCAGAAATATGATGAATTAAAAGAGGAAATTGAAAGACTATGGAATATGAACAGGGAATACATTGTCCTGACAGTAATATCTACAACTGGTATCATTTCAAATTAACTAGACAGTGGCATTAAACAATTAAGCCTGCACAGTAATATTTATGTAAATACTAAACAACACTGGATAGTCTGAAAATTCCTAGCAATTGAGAAATGAGTGTGCTTGGGTATTCCCATAGCTCAGGTTTTGCCAGCTTGAGCTGAGAAAAAAAAAGAAAAAAAAAGAACAATACCTGTTAGAGTGGTCCCCAACCACCAGGCCGCAAAGCATGTGCTACCGGACTGCGAGAAAATTATATGATTTGGAGATATGAAACAATATGAGTCAGCTGCACTTTTCCTTATTCCCTGTCACGCCCACTGTTGAACTTGTACGCACACGAGATCATCAGTCGGTCATTAACCTACAACTAATCGGTGAGTAAAAAACAAACATCGCTTGAGAGTTCCTTTGGAAGAGGTGGTAGGGGACATAAAAGTACTAACGATGATGATAACGCAGAGACAGCTGAGGCCGAGACTGCAAAAAAAAAGAAAGCTTCCTTCAACAGAAAATACAATGAGTTGTACATAAAATATGACTTTAATGCAACCGGTGACTCGCACGCTCCAAGCCCCCTGTGTGTGATATGTGGAGACAAGCTGTCTGATGAGGCAATGAAGCCCTCAAAACTGTTTCGGCACCTTGAGTCCAAGCACCCTGCACTTAAAGACAAACCCGCTGAGTTTTTGAGTGGAAAAAACGTGAGCAAGTGGGACAGAAGCAAATGCTGAGAGCTACCACCTCTACAAATGCTGCTGCTCTGAGAGCATCGTACTTAGTGGCTGGCCGTATTTCTATGGCTAAGAAGCCTTTCATTGTTGGTGAAGAATTGATTCTGCCTGCTGCCAAGGGCATGTGCCGTGAACTGTTGGGAGAAGCTGCAGCTAACACGATGGCACAGGTTTCTCTTTCAGCTACCACAGTTTCAAGGAGAATTGATGACATAGCAGAGGACATCGAAGCACAGCTGTTGGAACGGCTTGAAGAGTCACCATGATATGCTGTCCAGGTCGACGAGGTCTACCAATGTCGACAACAAGGTAACACTGCTAGTTTATATGCGATATATATTTCAAGACGACGTGCAGGAGGATATGTTGTGTGCACTGCCGCTGCCAACAAACACAACTGGGGCAGAACTACTCAAGTCTTTGAATGACTACATGTCAGGCAAACTGGACTGGTCATTCTGTGTTGGAATATGCACAGACCAGGCTGCAGCTATGACTGGACGGCTGTCTGGTATCACTACCCGAGTCAAAGCGGTTGCTCCTGAATGCCAGTCTACACACTGTGTCACACACAGGGAAATGCTGGCAGCTGAAAAATGTCACCCGATCTTAACAGCGTATTGAGTGACATTGTTGGAGTTAGCAATCATGTCAAAGCAAAACCCCCTTAACTCATGTCTGTTTGAGCAGCTTTGCGAGGAAATGGATGCAGAGCACAAACGCCTTCTCTTTCACACTGAAGTCAGGTGGCTATCAAGGGGGAGAGACCTGGCCAGGGTTTTTGAGTTAAGAGAGCAGCTACAGAGATTTCTTTCGGGAAAAAAGTCACCACTGGCAGCAGACTTCAGTGATGAGGAGTGGATAGCAAAACTCGCTTATCTGTGTGACATCTTCAACCTGCTCAATGAACTCAATTTGTCACTTCAGGGGAGAATGACAACTGTCTTCAAGTTGGCAGATAAAGTGTCTGCTTTCAAAGCCAAACTGGAACTGTGGGGACGGCGAGTGGACAGGGGCATATTTGACATGTTCCTAACATTAGCTGGGATTTTGGGAGAGACTGAGGCTGCACTGTCCTTCTCACAGCTGGTGTGTGATCACCTATCTTCACTGTCGACAGAATTCGAGCATTACTTCCCAACCGTAAATGACCCAAGACGTGCAAAGGAATGGGTCCGTGACCCATTTGTGAATGTCCCTGGTGAATCATCCATGTCAGCGCAGGAAGAAGATCAACTCCTCGAGCTTACAAATGACGGCGGGCTGAAAAGTATGTTTGACATAACATCTCTGCCGGCATTCTGGATCAAAGTCAAGGCTGAATATCCTGAGATAGCCACGAAAGCACTGAAAACGTTGCTTCTATTTCCAACATCATATCTCTGTGAAGTGGGATTTTCTGCAATGAATATTAGTGTGTTGCAATGATTTTATATATCCATACGAGGAAAATATGCACTGTGTGTTTAATATCCAAACATTACTTAAAATGTTATGATGTTATTGACTTATAAGTGACTTTAAATTGACTTATCACTATATTCATGCAAGGAAAATATGCACAGTGTGTTTAATATTAAATTTGTTAGATAAACAAAATTTAGAAATGAAATTGAGTGTATTAGCCACTTATAATGGACTTATAGTTGACTTATCACCTATATTTAGGTCATGAGTAACAACCGCCCCCCCTCCCCCCCATCGGCCAGTCCGCAAGAATATTGTCAATATTAAACTGGTCCGCGGTGCAAAAAAGGTTGGGGACCCCTGATCTAACATACAAAAGATTGTAAAAGATTCTGGAAAACTTCATGAAGTAGTAGAAATTCATAAAAAGATAATAAAAGGAGCAGAATTAGGCCATACAGTGGGTCTTTGGAGCCTTCTCCACGAATGAGTGTGAATGTATCCTCTTATTCCATCGTCCTGCCTGGTCGCTAAAACCCCTGATTTCCCGATAGTCTGAAATCCTATCTATCAGAGATTTGACATTCAGTAACTCAGTCTCTAGTCCATGGGGATGTGTGCTTCAAAGGTTTCCACGTATGTGAGAAACAGAAAGCCTTGGTCACCATCTCCATCCTACCCAGTGACTGTCCCTTTTTCTAGAGCACCCCACTAGAGAAGATATGCTCTGCATATTTACTCCAGCAAACCTCCTCAGAATCTTATACATTTTGAAAAGGTCACCTTTAAGTCTGAAGGCCTTATCTGCTTAATCTTCTTTGTACCTGGGATCAATCTAACTCAAGTAAGAGCAATCATTTTTACAACACTTTTAATGTAATATAACTGTCCCAAGGTGTTTCAGGGAAAAGTTAACAGATTAAAATCAGAGACCAGATTGCAGGGCTAATGACTGGGGGATCTATCAAAGCGGCACAGTTTTAGTAACATTTAAAACAAGCGAGAGCTCTGAGAGGGGATGCCAGCTCTTAAGAGTGATGGGAGGGCCAAGGACAGCCAGAATACTCAGGACGTCAGAACAGGGGGAGCACGGATTTTCCAAACGTAGGTGTACCTGAGTCCCTCTCTAACTATACAGTAAATAACCTGAGTAATTAGATTGGCAGTATATTAATCACTAGGTGAGTTGTGTCAGGGATCCTGTAGTGTTAGGATCATAGAATCATAGAGCACTATAGCATAGAAGAAGGCCGCCTTGGGTCATCTAGTCCATGCCAACCTGGTCTTCTGCCAAGTCCAATCGCCTTCACCCAGACCAGTGTCCCCCATGTCTCTCTTATCCATATACCTATCCAATGTTCTCTTAAAAGCTACAAGGGAACCTGTTTCTACCATTTCCAATGGCAGCTCATTCCACAGTTGTGCCACCCTCTGAGTGAAGAAGCTTCCCTTTGTACTCCCTTTAAATATTTCAACATTCATCCTAAACCTATGAACTCCATTTCCAGTCGCACTCAATCTGACGGGGATAAAAACCTGCCTGCTTTCAGCACACACAGTATATCAGCTTTAATATCATTGACACACTGTGCGTTGTGAAATTTGTCCTGATGAATGGGTAGCTCACACAAAATGCTGGAGGAACTCAGCAGGTCACAGTAAAATTACTGTCTTATTATAAATAAATAAATAATGCAAAGGAGGAAGAGTGAGGTAGTGTCCGCAGATTCATCGATTGTTCAGAAATCTGGTGACAGAGGAGAAGAAGCTGTTCCGAAGATGTTGTGTGTGCATCTTCAAGCTCTTATACCTCGCCCCTATAACCATATAACAATCACAGCACGGAAACAGGCCATCTCGGCCCTTCTAGTCCATGATGGTAGGAAATAGAAGAGGACAGGTTCTAGGTGATGAGGATCCCCACAATCAATACCCCACATCATTTTGTGTACCTCTATAAGATCTCCCCTCATTCTCCTGTGCTCCCAGGAATGTTCCTTTTCTTTCACACTCCAACTCCTCCCCTAAACTTTTTATATTTTTGCATGTGCTTCCAAAGTGGATTCCATCCGAAGGCAAATAGATAATTCAGTTCCTTTTGAAGGCCAGCTGATCAAAGAATCTTGTATTGAATGTTTTCTCCCTACAGGCATCAGGAATAGATAGAGAAACATCTAATTGACTATTTTTTCCCTCTGGCTTTCTTCTTTTCATCTTTGATTCTCACCCTGCCCTATTAACATTTTAAAGCGACATGGTGATAGAAAGGTTCACACCTTATCTCTGCTGTCTGTGTGTGTGTGATGAAGTCTGTCTCTCACTGTGTTTTGATTTGGAGGCATTGATGCGCCATCGCTGGTAGCTTGCAGACTGGATGGTGCAACAGAGGGTAGTTTGCTCAATATTGTGGGGTCCAGCAAGACCCAGTTTCAATTTTTTAAATAGGAAATGATAAGAACATAATCATAAGAACACAAGAAATAGGAGCAGGAGTAGGCCATCTGGCCTGTCAAGCTTGCTCTGCCGTTCAATAAGATCATGGCTGATCTGGCCGTGGACTCATCTCCACCCACCAGACTTTTCCCCATAACCCTTAATTCCCCTACTATGCAAAAATCTATCCAACCTTGTCTTAAATCAGTGGTCCCCAACCACCGGGCCGCAAAGCATGAGCTACCAGGCCGCGAGGAAACAATATGATTTGGCGATATGAAACGATATGAGTCAGCTGCACCTTTCCTCGTTCCCTGTCACACCCACTGTTGAACTTCAACAAACCCACCACCAACCCCGCCCCCTGTCGGCCGGTCCGCAAGAATATTATCAATATTAAACCGGTCCTCAGTGCAAAAAGGTTGGGGACCCCTGTCTTAAATATATTTACTGAGTTAGCCCCCACCGCTTCATTGTGCAAAGAATTCTACAGATATGCTACTCTCTGGGAAAAGCAGTTCCTCCTTATCGCCATCCTAAATCTACTTCCCGAATCTTGAGGCTATGTCCGTGTCTTCTATACTCAGTAGCCGCCTTTTTAGGTGCCTCCTGTAGCTAATAACGTGGCCACTGAGTGAATGCTGTGGTCTTCTGCTGCAGTAACCCATCCACTTCAAGATTCTATGTGTTGTGGGTTCAGAGATGCTGTTCTACACATCACTATCAGCTTGAATCAATCTGGCCATTCTCCTCTAACCTTTCTCATGAACAGTGCATTTTCACCCGCAGAACTGCGGCTCACTCAATGTTTTGTTTTGTTTCTTGCACCATTTTCTGTCATCTCTAGAGACTGTTATGTGTGAAAATCCAAGGAGATCAGCAGTTTCTGACATATTCAAACCACCCATTCTGGCACCCACAGTCATTCACAGTTCCAAGTGCATTTATTATCTAAAATATGTATAAATTATACAACCTTGAGATTCCTCTCCTTTTAGGCAGCCACAAAACAAATCCCAGGAGATCAGTTGGTTTTGAAATACTCAAACCACCCTGTGTCCACAACCTATCCAGTCTCTCCTCACAACTGAAACATTCTATCCGCGGCAACATCCTAGTCATTTTCGTCTGCACGCTCTACAGTAGAATCACATCTTATAAAGTAATACCAAAACCCCTTTGCACGTATATTCTGTGTCTAGGGTAATGCAATCAAGCTTACTAATGCCCACTTCAGTTGTTCTACCACCTTACAGATCTATACTTTATACTTCATTGTCGCCAAACAATTGATACTAGAGCCTACAATCATCACAGCGATATTTGATTCTGCTCTTTGTGCTCCCTGGAGTGCAAATGGTCTATGGTCTTGTCCATCAAGGTCACCCTGTGTAACATTTCGTGAAACGATTTGGACTGTTGCCACTCACGTAGCCTCCTGGGGCGGTACAATTCTACAATAACTGAGGGGCTTCCCACCCAACACGACCATTTCCTGTCCAGTAATGGCAGAGCCTGATACTGTGGTCCTCCCCCACCAAGCCCCGGTGGTGGCTGCATCAAGTTTCAGTGTGCCCCTCACAATGTAATCTTGCAGGCTGGAATATACCAGTCAGCAGCTCTCCTCCACAGATATCTCGATGAGTTGGCAGATAAACAGCAGCCAGGGATAGATACTTCACATCAGGTCCTGGAGATCTTATCCACCTTGAGGCCTGCTAAGACATTAATATCATAAGACCATAAGATATAGGAGCAAAACTAGGCCATTCGGTCCATCAAGCCTGCTCTGCCTTCCATCATGACTGATTTATTATCCCTCTCAACCCCAGTCTTTTGCCTTCTTCCCATAGCCTTTGCCACCCTATCAAGAAGCTTTTAACCTTTGCATTAAATATATCCAATGACTTGGCTTCCACAGACATTTATGCTAAGGAATTCCACAGATTCACCACCTTCCGGCTAAAATAAATCCTTCTCGACTCTGTTCTAAAGAGCAGTCCTTGTATTCTGAGGCTGTGCCCTCTGATCTTAGACTCCCCCACTATAGGAAACATCCTCCTTACATCCGATCTATCCAGGCTTTTTAATATTCAATATTGAACACCCTCCTTTATAATGACAACATGGTCTGGAGTATTATCATCCCTGCCCTAAAATGGACAAGTGCAATGACTTTCTCATTAGTAATTGCCCCCTTCACATTTCTCTGTGTGCATCTCTCTTAAATCACACCACTCTCTCATCTTTCTGTCTCATTTTTTTCTCTCTCACTCTGTGCACTCTATAGACTGTTACCTCACTGTAGTCAAATACTGAAATATCAGACTCATGCTGTCAACTAGACTGGTAAACATGAATGATCCAAAGTCTCAGGATGTCCATGCAAAGCTCCTTGCTGGAGGCTATCCTACACAGTTCGAATCTTATGACAGCCAGCTCCCAGTGTTTGCTGCTTGAATTCTGACATAGCATGGCTATTGAGACCTGTCACCCTGTGTGTACAGAGAAGATGGAAGATGCAAGCAAGGAAAATTCTCCTCCTACCCTGAGGGTGATGAGAATGTGGATCTTGCTTGCACTGGGATGGGGAAAGGAGTGCTGCTGACTGGCACGTTCCAGGCTACAGGAGTATGAGCGGAGGGATGCCCTGAAGCTTGGTGCAGCCACCGCAAGGGCTCGGTGGGGAAGGAACTCAATGTAGGGTTCTTCTGCAATTGGACAGAGAGGGACTGGGTTGGGTGAGGAAGCTCCTCAATCATTGTAATAGTATACCACATGAATGGCCACAGTCTTATTGGTTTTAATGAATGTAATAGCACAGGACGGGCTGGTGATATGTCTCAACCAAAGGAGGTGTAAGGCACTCCTTCCCTCCACTGGCCTGCAAGTGGTCACCCTTGTGTAAGATGTGGCACCTGCTTAGACCCACAATCAGGGTCACTTGAAGCCAACGGAGCAGGTGTGGATGGTCGTATGAGCATCTGGTACCTATCACAAGTCCTGATTGATCTTAGAATAGGTTAAAAGGTCAGCACAACATTATGGGCCGAAGGCCCTCTACTACTCTGCAGTACTGTGCAAAAGTACTGTGTATCAGCAGGGTGCCTAGTGCTTTTGCACAGTACATTATTTGTCAATGTGGAGCAGAGAGCGAGTTGGTCAATCTGGTGGGAGCAAACAAGGTTGGGAACGGTGAGGTGAAGCGCCATGGGAGGGGTGTGGGACAAGTGGCATGGAGGGAGTGCCAGGACAGGGGGTGGTGTGGTTGCAGACTCACCCATCCCAGAGACACCAGGCAAGGTCATTTGATTCCAAACAATTGGTTCATCGATCATTACAGAATGTCCCTCTGGTGCTTCCCACTCCCTTCTCCCTTCTCCCTGCCCCCTTCCCACTCTCAGTCCACAATAGAGACCCATATCAAAATCAGGTTTAGCATCACTCATGTATCTCATGGAATGTGTTTTTTTAAATTTTTGCGGCAGCAGTACCGTGCAATACATAAAATTACTACAGTACTGTGCAAAAGCCTTAGTCACCCCGGCTATAAAATGTGCCTAAGATTTGTACAGTATATCATATGTCGTGCGGGGCTGTGCATTAGTAGCAACACCTATTCTCAGGGGCTGATACATCCTATTGTAGGAATGTTTCCCATGTCGCCCTGCGCAGTGTTTGTCTTTGAAACCCAGTAAGAGGTCTAGAATGCAAGAGCAGGGATGTGATGCTGAGGCTTTATAAGACACTGTGAACAGTTTTGGGCTCCTCATCTAAGAAAAGATGTGCTGGCACTGGAGAGGGTTCAGAGGAGGTTCATGGAGATGATTCCAGGAATGAAAGGGTTATCATACGAAGAATATTTGATGGCTCTGGGTCTGTACTCACTGAAATTCAGAAGGATGAGGGGGGATCTCATTGAAATCTTTTGAATGTTGGAAGGCCTAGACAGAGTAGATGTGGAAAAGATGTTTCCAATGGTGGGAGAGTCTAGGACAAGAGGGCACAGCCTCAGGGTAGAGGGGCACCCTTTCAAAACAGAGATGCGGAGAAATCTCTTTAGCCAAAGGGTAGCGAATCTGTGGAATTTGTTGCCATGTAGCCGTGGAGCTGTGCAGCGTATATAAGGTAGAGTTTGATAGATTCTTGATCGGTAGGGCGTGAGGGGATATGGGGAGAAGGCAGGAGACTGGGACTGAGAAGGAAATGGATCAGCCATGATGAAAAGGTAGAACAGACTCGATGGACCAAATAGCTTCATTCTGTTCCTATATCTTTTGGTCTTATGGTTTTATGTTGTTAACCTGTTGATATTTGTGGGAGTTTTTTATTCACAAGTTTCCTGCTGCATTTCCTGCTTAACAAAAGAAGTGTGTTCATCTGTCTATAAATCACATCATGTCAAGTAAGGCTCTGCTGTTTAATATACATAACCAGTCTCCAGTAAACAGGGAACTGACTGATTGGGAAATGCTGCAGTAAAACTGACACCATGTATCTCTACTGTCAGTGCTTATTGGAGACCTGAATTTGTACTCAGTGTCTGTGAGAGAGAGTGTCAGGACCTAGTGGTGTTAACATGTTGTATTCCAAAAAGGATTGTAAAATTAGCTTTACTTGTCACATGCACATTGAAACATATGGTGAAATGTGCCATTTTACTCAAGTCAAATTAACAAGGATTTTGCCGGGGCAGCCCGCAAGAGTTCTCATGCTTCGGCTGCCAACATAGCACGCCCACAGCTCATAAACCTTAATCATACTTTCTTTGGAATATGGGAGGAAATCAGAGCAGCTGGGGGAAATACAGACTGGATGGGGAGAATGTACAAAGTCCTTACAGAAAGCAGCGGGAATTGAACCTCTGTCGTGCAGCGGGTGCTAATCACTATGGTTACCTGTACCACACTCGTTCACATTTCAATCAAGTGCTTTTACATGGCTCCCAGTCCGCGGCATGCGTTAATGCGGTCTTTCTGAAACTACCTTGGATTCATCACTTCTCCCCTGCTGTGCCAATCATCCACATCATAATCAGTCTGAGCATAAAGCTCTGAGTTATTTGGATTGTTCTGTATTCAAGGGGGTAAGGATGCAGCTCGGAAGTGCATGTTTATGAGCTGAGATTTTCCAAGCTGTTCTGGATTGCTGATGCTCCAATGATGTAGAAGCAGTAATGAGCCCCAATCAGTTCGCATACATTTCTACAAAACCTCAAAACAGGGCAATTTCAATGTAAGATCTCTCCAAAATACAACTCTTGCTTATTACTGAGTGAATTGGCCTGTAAACATTCTACAGCTAACAATGAATGGAGGTGTCAATTAATTTATACGATTTATGATTTCTTCTCCATATAAACATAAACATAGTGCATTACCTACATTTATTACATCATAAAAATGATGTTCACTCATACCTCATTGTTACGGTTTGTATCTTCAATCTATTAAATTAATTCACGGGAGGCACGAGGATCCAGGAATACGATATAGTTCAATTTTATTTTAAGCGAGTCAGGCTCGTATCACGTGGTAGCATGATGACGTATTCAATTAATACATTTTAACATATCACATGTATTTAATTATTTAAATGAACAAGAATGCTTAACTGAAGAATATATATACAAGATTACTCTAATATTATTGGAATATTAAATACACAATACTCATTATGATTGGGCACGCTATTGTCTCCCTGTAGTGCACTGCACTTTCTCTACAGCTGTTGCAAATCTGCATTCTGTTATTGTTTGAACTTGTTCTACGTCAATGCAAGACGAGCTTTACATTATACCTCAGCACGTGTGGCAATGATAAACCAGTTCGAATGCCAATGCCAAGTCCAATGTGATGGAGTAGAGCCTGCAGGTGGGATTCCATTCTTCCACTCACCATCCACTCCACCTCTGAAAAAATTCTGCCTAGATTGCATGGCTAACCACAAAACAGAGCTAGTATTTGGGCCTCTGTCAGTTCTAGAACCAGGGAACACCTCCGATCTGAGTCCTGATTGAGATGTATGTTGAATTCAAGATCTAAGTGTGGATGCAGGCTATCAAACTTTAATACTGGTGTGCAATGCTTTGGGGTATAATTTTGTCACAGTTCAACAGTACTGATGAGTACAGATCTGCTATTGCATACCATTGAGGTATACTCATGGATGTGGACGTATCAAACTTTAACACTGGGGTACAGTACTGATGGGCAATGTTCCCACTAATTTGTAATGACCAATGCGTGTAAAAATCTTATGCTGTGCAATTTTTTTGCCCGGTGACAACATCTACGCACTGCATAATTCCTTCAATAAAAACAGTATAAATAAGCTAGTTCTAAAATCTGTATACAAATCATTGCAAACTCCTCATTGTCAACACCATCTGCATCAGAAACCGGAAAAAGAAATGTGATTGTGTACAATCGTGAAATATACTTAACATGCTGACGAGGTAGAGGGTGACATCCTTTGTGCGCTAGTAGAAAAAGATGAGTGCACATCCTTTAGAGTGAATATTGCTGATGGGCAATATATCATTCATGTCAAATAATTTGGAGACAGTTCTGGTAGGTACACCAGAGTACTGCACCTACAGAAGCAGATACTCAGTCTGTTAATATAAAAGCAAGGATGACATGCTGAGGCTTTATAAGGCATTGGTTAAACTGCACTTGGAGTATTGTGAGCAGTTTTCTGCCTGTTGTCTAAGGAAGGATTTGCTAGCATTGGAGAGGGTCCAGAGGAGATCACTAGAATAAATCTGGGAATGAAAGGGTTAATATATGGGTCAGACCTATTAGTTCTGGATCTGTACTCAGTGGGGTGAAGAAGAATGGGGGGGGGTGGGGAATCTCATTGAACTGTATCAAATATTGAAAGGCCTAGATAGACTGGATATGGAAAGGATGTTTCCAATAGTGTGGGAGTCCAGGACCAGAGAGCACTGGCTCAGATTAGAAGGATGTCCCTTTGGAATAGAGATGAGAAGAGATTTCTTTATCCAATAGTTGGTGAATTTGTGGAATTCATTGCCGTAGACAGCAGTGGAAGCCAAGTCATTGGGGATATTTAAAGCGGAGCTTGATAGGCTCTTGATTAGTAAGGGTGTCAAAGGTTACGAGGAGAAGGCAGGAGAATGGGGTTGAGAGGGATAATCAATGAACCATAATGGAATGGTGGAGAAAACTTGATGGGCTAAATGACCAAATTCTGTTCCCATGTCTTGTGGTCTTATGGTATTAACAGTGGGGTATACAATAGAGATGCATCCAGATATTTTGTGCAACATTGAGGCACTGTACCTTTCCATTTCCTCACCTCTCACTACAAATGTAACCTTATGCAGCTTGATAACCTTCTGAGGTCTTTGTTCTCCTTTAATCTTAACCTTTTGATCAGTCCCAGCCTTAAATAATTCCCCCCATTGTTAGCTATATCTTTAGTTGGCTAACTCTGGAATACCCTCCTATAACTACTGAACTTTCTGCCTTCATATCCACCTTACTGAGCAAACTGTTGCTCATCTGCTTTTTCCCTTTTACTTTGGTAATGTTTCAATGAACTACTGTGTAAATATAAGCAACCAAAGGTTTTGTTGAATATTTTTTGTGTATGGCTGCATTTAGCCAGTGCAACACTCACAACATGCTGGAGGAACTCAGCAGGTCAGGCAGCATCCATGGAAAAGATCAGTCGACGTTTCGGGCCGGACGAAGGGTTCTGGCCCGAAACGTCGACTGATCTTTTCCATGGATGCTGCCCGACCTGCTGAGTTCCTCTAGCATGTTGTAAGTGTTGCTTTGACCCCAGCATCCGCAGATTATTTTGTGTCTACCCATTGCAGTCTCATCATAGCTCATCTCTACAGATCATTCTCCCAAGGGTGACATCTAGTGATATCCAGATGGATTTTATAATATTGAAAAAAATTAGTCATTTATGTCAGTAAAATGGATAGCCAAGGGTCCAACTGCCTGTCTCTTTCCCTTTGTTCTGCCAATTACTTCATTAGTAAAATAATTCCACTTTTGTTTGGAAGGTTATTGTTAATTCTGATATAAAGTTCAAAGTAAATTTATTATCCAAGTACATATACAGCCCTGAGGTTCATTTTCTTGCATTCATACTCAATAAATCCATAATAGAAAAAAGAGATAGTGCTTTCCCGGCATATATGGCAATTGTAAACAAGGTGGGAGAGCAGAAACCTGATTGGATGAAGACTAACCAACGAGGAGCGACAGACTACGGGTATAAATACCACCAAACTAGACATGCCTAGGCATCATCTCTGATGAAGATGGCAGAGTTAGTCATCGAAACATCAGTTATAATCAATACCCGTACTCGTCTGGAAGCCCGATAAGAGTTGATAAATCCATAATAGATTAATAATCATAAAAGAATCAGTGATAAATAAGCACTAAATATTGAAAACATGAGATGAAGAGTCCTTGAAAGTAAGTCCATAGGTTGTGGGGACAGTTCAGTGATTGAGCATGTGAATTTGAGTGAAGTTATCCCCACTGGTTCAAGAGTCTGATGGTTGAGTGGTAATAACTGTTCCTGAAGCTTGGGCTCCTCTACCCTCTTCCTGATGGCAGTAGTAAGAAGAGATCCACACTAGAATAGTCTGAAAGCTCCTAGCAATTGAGAAGTGAGTGTGCTTCACTAAGTCCGTACCTCAGGTTTTATCAGCTTGAGCTGAGGAAAAGATAAAAATACAACTCTAATAATAATATATAAATAAGCAATAAATATTGATAAAATGAGATAAAGAGTCCTTGAAAGTGAGTCCATAGGTTGTGAGAACATTTCAGTGATGGGGTAAATGAAGTTGAATCATCCCTTTCAGTTAATCCATTCCGGGATCTTTTTTCATCTCTTACATCTGTCTGCAGTTTCTCAATTATTTTCACTCTATGTTTGAGATAACCATCTCTCTTGGCAATGGAATTAATTGTGTTATTTCTTATTCTCAAACAGTTTAGTTGAAAACCTTGAACATGGTAGCTCCCATTGTTCCAAAGAGAGTAATATTGATTTCCCTACCTCCTCCTGGGAAATGTTCGGGTAGATCTGCTGCACAGCTACACAAGGTCCTGTGTTAGTTACATCCAGATGGCTTTTAAAATACAGACAAGAATGCAATTGGTCACTGTGTTAGTGAAATGGATAGACAAGGGCCCAACTCCATGTCCTTTTCCCTTTGTTCAACAAATTATTTCTAATTAAAATATTTCCCTTTTGTTTGGAGAGTTATTATTAACTTAGTTTCAACATCCCTTTCAGTCAATGCATTCTAAGACTTAATAAAACACTTTCTTCATCTCTCCCATCTGTCCACAGTTGGTCAGTCGACAGTCAGTTTTTATTAGGTACACCTGTAGACCTGCCCATTAATGCAAATATCAACTCAGTGAAGCATGTGGCAACAACTCAATGCATAAAAGCATGCAGATACAGTCAGGATGTTCAGTTGTTCAGACCAAACATTAGAATGGGGAAGGGATGTGATCTAACTGATTTTGATTATGGAGTGATTTGTTGGTACCAAAGGGGGTGGTTTGAATATCTCAGAAACTGCTGATCTCCTGGGATTTTCACGCACAATAGTCTCTAGGGTTTACAGAGAATGGTGCGAAAAACAAAACAAAAATCCAGTGAGCGGCAGTTCTGTGGGTGAAAACACCTTGTTAATGAGACAGGTCAGAGGAGAACGGCCAGACTGGTTCAAGCTGACAGGAAGGCAACATTAACTCAAGTAACCACACATGACAACAGTGGTGTGCAGAAGAGCATCTCTGAATGCACCACACGTCAAACCTTGAAGTGGATGGGCTACAGCAACAGAAAACCATGATCCTACACTCTGTGGCAAATTTATTAGGTACAAGAAGTTCCTGATAAAGTAGCCACTGGGTGTGTGTTTGAGATAACGAGCTCTCTTGCCAATGGAATTGGTTCTTTCTTGTTTCTTCTTTGCAAATATTTCACTTAAACACCTCAAACTGTCCTGGGCCCAGCACGTAACTGCAATTACGAAGAAAACTCTATACTTTCTTAAGAGTGTGCATAGATTTAGCGTGGCATTTAAAAAATTGACAAACTTCTATGGATGTGTAGTGGATCATGTACTGACTGACTGCACCACAGCTTGGTATGAAAAGACCAATTCCTTTGAATGGAAAATGCTGCAAAAAATAGTGAATATGACCTAGTCTGTCATGAGTGAAGTTCTCCACATTATTGACCACATGTTCATGGAGCATTGTTGCAGGAAAGCAGCATTCATCATTAGGGACCCCCACCTCACCCAGGCCATACTCTTTTCTCACTGCTGCCATCAGGACAAAGGTACTGGAACCACAGTAATCACACCACCAGGTTCAGGAACAGTTAACAACCTCAACCATCAGGCTCTTGAACCAAAAGGGGATAACTTCATTTGCCCCATCATTAAAATGTTCTCACAACTTATAGGTTCACTTTCAAGGACTCTTCATCTCATGTTCTTGATATTTATTGTTGTTTATTTTTCATCATTTCTTTCTTTTAATACTTACATAGTTTGTTGTCTTTTGTACACTGGTTGGAATGCTCAACTTGGTGCGGTCTCTCATTGATTCTATTATGGTTATTATTTTATTATGGATTTATTGAGTATACCTGCAAGAATATTGTACACGTTGACATAGAAACATAGAAACATAGAAAATAGGTGCAGGAGTAGGCCATTCGGCCCTTTGAGCCTGCACCGCCATTTATTATGATCATGGCTGATCATCCAACTCAGAACCCTGTACCAACCTTCCCCCCATACCCCCTGACCCCTGTAGCCACAAGGGCCATATCTAACTCCCTCTTAAACATAGCCAATGAACTGGCCTCAACAGTTTGCTGTGGCAGAGAATTCCACAGATTCACCACTCTCTGTGTGAAGAAGTTTTTCCTAATCTCGGTCCTAAAAGGCTTCCCCTCTATCCTCAAACTGTGACCCCTCGTTCTGGACTTCCCCAACATCGGGAACAATCTTCCTGCATCTAGCCTGTCCAATCCCTTTAGGATCTTATACGTTTCAATCAGATCCCCCCTCAATCTTCTAAATTCCAACGCGTACAAGCCCAGTTCATCCAGTCTTTCTTCATATGAAAGACCTGCCATCCCAGGAATCAATCTGGTGAACCTTCTTTGTACTCCCTCTATGGCAAAGATGTCTTTCCTCAGATTAGGGGACCAAAACTGCACACAATACTCCAGGTGTGGTCTCACCAAGGCCTTGTACAACTGCAGTAGTACCTCCCTGCTCCTGTACTCGAATCCTCTCGCTATAAATGCCAGCATACCATTCGCCTTTTTCACCGCCTGCTGTACCTGCATGCCCACTTTCAATGACTGGTGTATAATGACACCCAGGTCTCGTTGCACCTCCCCTTTTCCTAATCGGCCACCATTCAGATAATAATCTGTTTTCCTATTTTTGCCACCAAAGTGGATAACTTCGCATTTATCCACATTAAATTGCATCTGCCATGAGTTTGCCCACTCACCCAACCTATCCAAGTCACCCTGCATCCTCTTAGCATCCTCCTCACTGCTAACACTGCCACCCAGCTTCGTGTCATCCGCAAATTTGGAGATGCTGCATTTAATTCCCTCATCCAAGTCATTAATATATATTGTAAACAACTGGGGTCCCAGCACTGAGCCTTGCGGTACCCCACTAGTCACCGCCTGCCATTCTGAAAAGGTCCCGTTTATTCCCACTCTTTGCTTCCTGTCTGCTAACCAATTCTCCACCCACACCAATACCTTACCCCCAATACCGTGTGCTTTAAGTTTGCACACTAATCTCCTGTGTGGGACCTTGTCAAAAGTCTTTTGAAAATCCAAATATACCACATCCACTGGTTCTCCCCTATCCACTCTACTAGTTACATCCTCAAAAAATTCTATGAGATTCGTCAGACATGATTTTCCTTTCACAAATCCATGCTGACTTTGTCCGATCATTTCACCGCTTTCCAAATGTGCTGTTATCACATCCTTGATAACTGACTCCAGCAGTTTCCCCACCACCGACGTTAGGCTAACCGGTCTATAATTCCCCGGTTTCTCTCTCCCTCCTTTTTTAAAAAGTGGGGTTACATTAGCCACCCTCCAATCCTCAGGAACTAGTCCAGAATCTAACGAGTTTTGAAAAAATATCACTAATGCATCCACTATTTCTTGGGCTACTTCCTTAAGCACTCTAGGACCATCTGGCCCTGGGGATTTATCTGCCTTCAATCCCTTCAATTTACCTAACACCACTTCCCTACTAACATGTATTTCACTCAGTTCCTCCATCTCACTGGACCCTCTGTCCCCTACTATTTCTGGAAGATTATTTATGTCCTCCTTAGTGAAGACAGAACCAAAGTAATTATTCAATTGGTCTGCCATGTCCTTGCTCCCCATAATCAATTCACCTGTTTCTGTCTGCAGGGGACCTACATTTGTCTTTACCAGTCTTTTCCTTTTTACATATCTATAAAAGCTTTTACAGTCCGTTTTTATGTTCCCTGCCAGTTTTCTCTCATAATCTTTTTTCCCCTTCCTAATTAAGCCCTTTGTCCTCCTCTACTGAACTCTGAATTTCTCCCAGTCCTCAGGTGAGCCACTTTCTCTGGCTAATTTGTATGCTTCTTCTTTGGAATTGATACTATCCCTAATTTCTCTTGTCAGCCACGGGTGCACTACCTTCCTTGATTTATTCTTTTGCCAAACTGGGATGAACAATTGTTGTAGTTCATCCATGCAACCTTTAAATGCTTGCCATTGCATATCCACCGTCAATCCATTAAGTGTCATTTGCCAGTCTATCTTAGCTAATTCACGTCTCATACCTTCAAAATTACCCCTCTTTAAGTTCAGAACCTTTGTTTCTGAATTAACTATGTCACTCTCCATCTTAATGAAGAATTCCACCATATTATGGTCACTCTTACCCAAGGGGCCTCTCACAACAAGATCACTAATTAACCCTTCCTCATTGCTCAAAACCCAGTCCAGAATAGCCTGCTCTCTAGTTGGTTCCTCGACATGTTGGTTCAAAAAACCATCCCGCATACATTCCAAGAAATCCTCTTCCTCAGCACCTTTACCAATTTGGTTCACCCAGTCTACATGTAGATTGAAGTCACCCATTATAACTGCTGTTCCTTTATTGCACACATTTCTAATTTCCTATTTAATACCATCTCCGACCTCACTACTACTGTTAGGTGGCCTGTACACAACTCCCACCAGCGTCTTCTGCCCCTTAGTGTTACGCAGCTCTACCCATATCGATTCCACATCTTCCCGGCTTATGTCCTTCCTTTCTATTGCGTTAATCTCTTCTTTAACCAGCAACGCCACCCCACCTCCCCTTCCTTCATGTCTATCCCTCCTGAATATTGAATATCCCTGAATGTTGAGCTCCCATCCTTGGTCACCCTGGAGCCATGTCTCTGTGATCCCAACTATATCATAATCATTAATAACAATCTGCACTTTCAATTCATCCACCTTATTACAAATGCTCCTTGCATTGACACACAAAGCCTTCAGGCGTTCTTTTACAACTCTCTTAGCCCTTATACAATTATGTTGAAAAGTGGCCCTTTTTAATGCTTGCCCTGGATTTGTCGGCCTGCCACTTTTACTTTTCTCCTTAGTTCTTTTTGCTTCTACCCTCACTTTACACCCCTCTGTCTCTCTGCACTGGTTCCCATCCCCCTGTTGTGAACTAACCTCATCACGCCTAGCCTCTTTAATTTGCTTCCCACCCCCCAACCATTCTAGTTTAAAGTCACCTCAGTAGCCCCCGCTAATCTCCCTGCCAGGATATTGGTCCCCCTAGGATTCAAGTGTAACCTGTCCTTTTTGTACAGGTCACGCCTGCGCCAAAAGAGGTCCCAATGATCCAAAAACTTGAATCCCTACCCCCCACTCCAATCCCTCAGCCACGCATTTATCCTCCACCTCATCGCATTCCTACTCTCACTGTCGCGTGGCACAGGCAGTAATCCCGAGATTACTACCTTTGCGGTCCTTTTTCTCAACTCCCTTCCTAGCTCCCTATATTCTCCTTTCAGGACCTCATCCCTTTTCCTACCTATGTCATTGGTACCTATATGTACCACGACCTCTGGCTCCTCACCCTCCCACTTCAGGATATCTTGGACACGATCAGAAATATCCCGGACCCTGGCACCAGGGAGGCAAACTACCATCCGGGTCTCTGGACTGCGTCCACAGAATCGCCTATCTGACCCCCTTACTATTGAGTCCCCTATCACAACTGCCCTCCTCTTCCTTGCCCTACCCTTCTGAGCTACAGGGCCAGACTCTGTGCCGGAGGCACGGCCACTGTCGCTTCCCCCGGGTAAGCTGTTCCCCCCAACAGTACTCAAACAGGAGTACCTGTTGTTAAGGGGCACAGCCACTGGGGTACTCCCTATTACCTGACTTTTCCCCTTCCCCCTCCTAACCGTGACCCACTTGTCTGCCTCCTGTTTCCCCGGCGTGACCACCTGCCTGCAACTCCTCTCTATCACCTCCTCACTCTCCCTGACCAGACGAAGGTCATCGAGCTGCAGCTCCAGTTCCGTAATGCGGTCCCTTAGGAGCTGCATCTCGATGCACTTGGCGCAGATGTAGACGTCCGGGAGGCTTGGAGACTCCAGGGCCTCCCACATCTGACACCGAGAACAGCAAACTGCCCTCACACTCATACTGCTCCTCTCCTCAAATAACAACAGAAAATGAATGCCAAACCTTCCTCGCCTCGCTCGTTTCCACCTAAGCCCATTGAGCCGAAGCCCTTAAGTCTTCACTCTGCTCCCGGCTCACCCCGCCACCTGCAAACTACGCTGCCCGCTCTTTGAGGCTTTGTTCCTTTTAAATCTGCCGCACTGCACTGCCCGACGTCACACGCCTGCGCAGTCCAGCCTCTCAGAACACCGTTGGAGAAAAAAAATAACGAAAATTTCAAAAATGTCTTTCTCGGCACTCCCACTCAGACTCTCAGACTCCTTCGTCGAATCAAACCCGAAGCAGGATGTCTGCCCTTTTAAATCTGCCGCGTTGCACTGCCCGATGTCACATGCCTGCACAGTCCCGCCTCTCAGAACGCTGTTTATACTTTGATAATAAATTTGCTTTGAACTTTGAATATGTTAATTTCCATTGCTCCAAGGAGAATAATATCCATTTCTTCACCTCCTCCTGGGCACGATTTTGGTAAATCTGCTTCATAGCTACAAGGTCCAGAACTCCTCCAAAACTAGTACCTTGCAAAGGCAGCTGCATAACATCCTTGCTTTGTAATCTGTCCCTCTATTGATAAGCCTAAATATCAGGTATGAATTTTTTATCAACCTTATCAATTTGTCCTGTCACTTTTAGCCCAACTACAACCAATTCAGCACACACTAGAGATCAAAACTATCTGTTTTTTTTCTCAGTTTGTTTGACTCAGCAGGACTTAATGCGACTGAGACCTGAAGAGAGTGTTGCATAGGGGATTCTAATAGAAGAATACCTCAGTAAAAATTGAATAAGAATGCACTGTGTGCAATGCTATCTCTTCATTTCGATTCAGTCCCTCAGGGAGATAGCATGTAATATCTCTCCCTTTTGTTCATTTTCATTCTGCTGCCACACAATATGTTGAGAAGGTCTTTTCACCTCTGGGTCCAAGCAAGTAATAACAAAAAAAAAATTCTGCCAGAAAATCCAAAGAGGGAAAGAGTAAATTTTAGCATCAAAGAGTTGTAAAAGTAAAGGAGACCATTCAGCCCTTTGTGCCTGTCACAACTCTACTATAGAGTACAGAAATTGATGGAGAACAGCAGGGTAGTTCACTCAATTTGCCACATTTGTTACTGAAAATCCCATCCGTGCCTTTCTGGTTCTTTCAATGTGCTCTATCCTGCTTTTTTCAAACAACATATTAATGCAATCATGAAAAAGGCACGCCGGTGGCTATATTTCATTGGGATTTTGAGGAAATTTAGTATGTCACCAAATACTCTATCAAATTTCTGGAGATGTACCATGGAGAGCATTCTAATTTCTTGAATCACCTTTTGCTGTGGAGGGGCCAATGTGCAGGCTCAGCTAGCTTAATCATGAGCACTTGTCTCCCCAACATTGGAAACATCTTCAAAAGGCCATGCCTGAGAAAGGTGGCATTCCTCAGTAAGAACCCCACCACTTAGGATGTGCCTTGTTCTCATTACCAGTCACGGAGGACGTACGGGAGCCTGAGAACACATGCTCAATGTTTTAGCAACGGCTTCTTCTCCTTCACCATCTGATTTACATTATGTGTATTTTGTGTGTGTGTGTGTGTGTATATTTATATATAAATATATATACTGAAAATATTACTGTAACAGTACATTTTATATAATATATAATATACTGCTGCTGCAAAACAACAAATTTCATGATAGATATGATGCATATCAGTTAAAAAATAAACCTGATTCTTTTTTTCGCGTGTCCATGCATGCGTGTGTGATGTTGGTGGGACAATGTCTTTTTCGTGCCTTTACAAGGTGTGGAGTGAGAGAGAGGGACTGTGTGGCACGCCACTCCTCACACGGACATTTCGCAGTATTTTTCCCTTTATTTTACGAGGTCGAGTTGCGATCTCGTCACTCAACCCGGCATGGATGGAAAGCGTACGCGGGAGTGGCCCCGACTGGGTTCGAACCTGGGAACCTTCGTTCTGGAGCCCAGAGCTGATGTCATTGCGCCACCAGTTGGCCCAATAAACCTGATTCTGATTCATATTTATTTCCCATAAATTTGAGTTACAGTTACAGAGTTACACAGGACAGAAAGGGGCCCTTCATCCCAACTCATTTATGCCAACCACGTTGCCTATCTGAGCTGGTCCAATTTGCCCGAAATTTGCTTATATCCCTCTTTTCTATCCAGCTAACTGTCTAGAAGTCTTTTAAGTCTTTTAACTTTTGGGATTGTCCATGCAACTAATGCTTCCACTGGCTGCTTATTCAATATACCTACCACCCTCTGTGTGAAGAAATTTGCCCATCAGATTAGGTTAAAAGGTTGGCACAACATCACGGGCTGAAGGGCCATTTCTGTGCTGTAACATTCAATGTGAGAATATGCCTTCAGCTGGAAACTCTGAATCTCTTTCCTCCTCTAGGGCACTCTTTAAAACTAGATCTAATTGAGCAAGCTTGTGTATTTTTTTCAGATCCATTCTCACTTTGTATTTGATAATGTTCCACTTTGTCTCACTTGATAATGTCTCACTTTGTATTTGATGATGTACCTTGACAAACTTTTGCCTCATTTTCAGCACAACATAAATGCTCGTTACATAAGTTCAAGATCAAGTTTAATTGCCATTCAACCACACATGAATACCCATAAATACAGCCAAATGAAACAGTGTTACTATGGGGCCAAGGAGCAAAACACAATACCAACAGTCATACACAGCATAAGGCACATACAGCACATATAGGATATCAGTAAAGTACAGTTACACAAAAAAATATAGTCCAAGTAAATGAGTCCATGAATGTTGCACCAGTTTGTAGTCACAATACAGCTTGTCTTCTGCCAAGTGAACACTGGGGACAGCACTGACTCCAGCCTAGACGCCATGCTACACCACCTGTGGCACTCCGGTGTAGTGCCTGACTCTGATGGCTCCCCCTGGAAGGCTGCAAACAGGCGACACCATGGCTTGAGGCCTAGTCCTTGCTCCAACCAAGGCAACACAGCTCCTACTCCGTCCCCCTGCGCCATTCACCAGTAAAACAATGAATTGGACTTTCACCACTGCCCTGCAGGTCTTGTGATCACAAGAAAAGTGACTTAAGAAGATCACTTGCTGTTAGACTGCACTCCTCCTTCACACACCCACACCTCTCTGTTGCAGCCAGCATCACACTCCGCACCAAGTCCAGCTCCTCCAGTTTCCCTGTCAATGAGTAGCTCACTGGTGGGGTAGACCTTCAGTACGTTAAGTTCTTAATGTCCGTCAGGGTCTTGTGCTCTTAAAAATTATGTGTAAAAAAAAACCATAACACCTTTGGTTGACCCTGTAAAAGCCACTGCACCCGAAGGTACCACTACCTTCCTTGAACGTTTACTATTTTTATGGTGATCATTTTAGCTGTAATTATGTCAAATGGCAGGACAGTCTTGAGGGACCAAATGGCCTACTTCTGTTCCTAATGCAGTTTTGGTTTTATATATGATTTTAGGAGAGATTCTTTGCCTAAGTATCTACCTTTTGAGGCAATGTGGTAGTGTCATGGTGAGTATCACACTTTAGAGTGCCAGTGACCAGGGTTTTGGAGTGAGAATTATTTTGCTGCATCTATCTATGGAAACCTATTGTTGTTCACCTTAATTACCACCCACCAATGCTTTGATGAATGAAAGGATTTCGCCGCTCTCCAAATTGTGCTGATTGTTTTCCATTCGTCAGACTCTTCTGGGATCAGAAGTTTGACTTTCAGCTTCTGGACCTTCCAATTTCTGGTCTTCCTGAAGGTGACAGTCATTCAGATCACACTGGTCCGTTATTAAAAGGTCGAGGGTGTGCTGTTGGTAGCCAAAGAGGAAGGATGTCTAGGGCTGGATTGCTCTAAACCAGGTGAATTGTCATGGTGATGATTATTACTGAGGCAGCACACACAAAATTCTGGAGAAACTCAGCAGGCCAGGCAGCAACTAGGAGAAAAGTGCAATCGATGATTTGGGCCAGACTGGCAAAGGGTTTCAGCCCGAACGTCAACTGTACTCTTTTCCTAGATGCTGCCTGGCCTGTTGAGTTCCTCCAGCATTTTGTGTGTGTTGCTCAGACTTCTAGCATCTGCAGATTTTCTCTTGTTTGTGATTATTACTGAGGATAACATTCCTAGGACCAGAGGGCACAGCCTCAGAATTCAAGGGTGTCCCTTTAGAACAGAGAAGAGGAGGAATTTCTTCTCCCAGAGGGTGGTAAATCTGTGGAATTCATTGCCACCGATGGCTGTGGAGGCCAAGTCACTGGGTACATATAGTGTATATAACTCAGAGGCTGATAGGTTCTTTATCAGCAAGAGTGCGAAAGGTTATGTAGAGAAGGCAGGAGAATGCCATGATGGAATGCTGGAGCAGACCCGATGGTTCAAACAGAGGCAGTGAAAGTTGCCAATCGTAAGACCATAAAACATAGGAACAGAGTTAAGTTTTATGGTCTTACAGTCTTAAGATACAATTGCAGAGTTGGTGTAAGATTGGCAACTTCCACTACTTCTCACGACACGCTGGAGGAACTCAGCAGGTCCGGCAGCATCCGTGGAAACGATGAGTCGGCGTTTCGGGCCGGAACCCTTCGTCAGGACTGAAATGTCGACTCATCGTTTCCACAGATGCTGCCGGACCTGCTGAGTTCCTCCAGCGTGTTGTGAGTGTTGCTTTGAACCCAGCATCTGCAGATTACTTTGTGTTTACGTTCCACTACTTCTGTTTGGACTCTGGCAGTGTTGTTGTCATCTTGATAATGTGGTTGAAGTCAACAGCCAGACTGAATGGTGTTGGCTGCACCTACTTATCAGATGGACTTAGATTTAGATTTAAGTTTAGATTTATTTATTTATTAATTAATCAGATGTACATGGATACACACAGTGAAATGTGTTCAAGTTCAAATTTAATTGTCATTCAACCACTTACTGATATACAGATCGATGGAACGGCATTTCTCTGGAGTAAAGATGAAAAACGCAACCCGTACAGCCACACATTTACAACCAGCACATACAGTTACCACAGCAAGTACAGTCACACAGAACACTCAATACATAGTTACAACAGCACATACGGTCACACACAGCACCCAGCGCATACAGTTGCAGTCACAAACAACAACCAACACATAGTCACAACAGCACGTATAGTCACACACAACACTCAGGACATACAGTTACAACAGCACGTACAGCAACAAAAAATACCGTTTGTATGTTAGCACAAGTCCCAGAGTGGCATGGCCTTTGCATTAACAACATGCACAATCTGAAGATATGCAGGGGTCAGCCTGCATGTCACAGAGGCATAAAAAAATATACTACAGAAACAGACCCTTCTGCCCATCTAGTCTGTGCCGAACCATGTGTCGCCAGACATTCCAACGTTCAACAACATTCAACAGAGCAATACGCAGATGGAGGGAAAGTCAAAAGAGGTCGTGATAACACGGATAGTGTGTGGGACTGAAACTATTGCTTTTGTGAAGGAATAACTCTCAACCAAATGCGAGGCTGGATGGGTTTATAGGCCTGTTTACTCATTAATTCTGAGTATTGTTGCAGTCTTGCTGTTTATCTATGATCTATCCATTAATCTCCATCTATTTATCTCCAATCTATCTTTCGCTTTTCTCTATTGGTCTTGGTATTGGTTTATTATTCTCACGTGTACCGAGAAACAGCAAAAAGTCTTTGCATGCCATGCATACAAATCATGCCGTATATAATTACATCGAGGTAGCGAAATGGAAACAGAATACAGAATATCATCTTGCAGTTACAGAGAAAGTACACTGCAGGTCATAGAACTGAGATTTAAAAGGGCAGAACGATTATAACAAATTTAATGAATTGTTCTGTAAAAGCCATCTTGCAAAGATTTGCCATCCTGAGGTGCAGGTGTAGGGCTGTCATGTACCTCACGTCCATTTTAGTACCCCACTTTTCTTTCCATTCCTATACCTTTTCTCTCTCCTTTGCTCTCTCCCCCTCTCTCCCCCATCTCCCTCTCTTCCTCCCTGTCCCTCCCTTCCCCCCCCCAGCATCCTTTTCTGAGTCACAGATTCAGAGAGCACTGTAGCACAGAAGCAAGCCCCTTGACCCCTCTAGTTGTTCAACCCACGCCTGGACCATCACCCTCCATAACCCTTCCCCCCATATGCTTATCCGTACTTCTTTTAAGAGATGCGTTCGAGCCCGAATCCACCAATTCTGCTGGCAGTCCATTCCACCCTCTAAGCTCCCCGACAAACTCTCTTTAAATATCTCACCTTTCATCCCTAACCTGTGACCTCCAGTCCGCATCTCACTCAATCTCAGTGGAAAAGCCCCCTACCTATACCCTCGATAACTTTATATACCTGTGTCAAATCACCCTGTGCCCCAGGGAATACAGACGTAACGGTTATTACCCTTCAACCATCGGGCTCCTGAGCCAGTGTGGATAGCTTCACTCCGCTCAACAATTAACTGATCCTGCAGTCTTTGAACTCACTTTCAAGGACTCATGCTCTCAGTATTATTTATTTTTTATTTGCACAATTTGTCTTCTTTTGCACATTGGTTGTTTATCAGTCTTTGGGCATAGTTTTTCATAAATTCTATTATATTCCTTTATTTTCCTGTAAATGCCCACAAGAAGATGAACCTCAGTGCTGTATATGGTGACATATGTTGTTTGATAATAAATTTACTTTGACTTTGACTTTAACCTGTTGAACCTTCCCAGTCAACCATTCTTCTCTCCCCCTATCACCATGGATTGTAGTTTCGAGCTGAGTCATTCCACAGCATGACCCCGGCAGTGCGAGAACTGATCATATCAATGCGGTATCTGATTCCTGTAGAGTGTGTTGATTCTAATGAGTCTGGACAGCCTCCATATACTTCATTCTGTCCGTGCAGCACAGCACTGCACTGAGCAATTCTGCTTGCATCCTAATCAGCTTGAGAGCGTGTTGAATGGAAGAGGCCTATTCATCAAAGCTTGCTGCAGAATTAATAGGCTTTGCTAATTCAGGAGGGAGAATTCTTTACATAAACAGGGAAGGTATCAATCAGCTTGAAAGAGTGCAGAGAATATTTACAAGGATGTTGCCGGGACTTGGGGACCTGGGCTACTGGGAATGATGGAATAGTTTAGGGCCTTATTCTCTGAAGTGCAGTAGAATGAAAGGGAGATTTGATAGAAGTAGACAATTATTATGTGGGGTATAGACAGGGTAAGTGCAGACAGGCTTTTTCCACTGAGGTTGGGTGAAACTAAAACTAGAGGCCATGGGTTTAGGGTCAAAGGTGCAATATTCAAAGGGGATTTTTTTCACTCACAGGGTGGCGTTGGTGTTGGAAAGATGGCAGTGGAAGTGGGAGCTGCAGATTCAGATGTAACATTTAATACAAGTTTGTATAGGTACATGGGCGGGAGGGGTAAGGAGGATCACGGTGTGGGTGCAGGTCGCTGAGACTGGACAGGGCTGCAGTGCTCTCTGACTCTATAATGGGAGATACTGGATTAGTAGTCAGGGTGCATCAGGCAGTTTTCTTACTTGAGGCCAGCCTATCTCTCCTGGTTCCCTCAACCCTGTCTGGAAGTGAGTAGGGTATGACTGGTTAGTTATCATAATTGAACTTCAGACCTGTATCACCAGTAATCTGCTCATCGCTCTCCAATGCTGAAAGGCAAAGAAATTACTTAAAATTCTCAGCATGTCAGGCCTTATCTTTTCTGATATGAGATGCAGCTTTTTCACCTTTAGCTAGAAATGGGGGCTGATAGAAATGAGAGGGAACAGATTTTGAGAGCAAAAAGTTTTTGCCTTCAGATGTAACCACCCAGGCATGTAGAACATTCCAAGCTGCTCCACAGCTTAAAGATAAAGACGAAAGATTAGCTTTATTTTTCATACGGACATTGAAACATACAGTGAAATTCATCGCTTGCATCAAGAATGTGCAGGGGGCCCGCCACAAATGTCCCCACACTTCCGACGCCAACATACAGTGCCCAAGACTTACTAACCCTAACTTATATGTCTTTGGAAATGTGGTAGTAAAACTGAGCACCCAGAGGAAACCCACATGGTCACAGGAGAACGTACAAACTCTTCACAGAGAGCGGCAAGAATTGAACCCGTTCTTATAGCTGACACTGTGGAGCGTTTCACTACCATACCACCTTCATAATTTTGGGTATATTTAAGGCAGAGGTTGATAGGTTCCTGATTAGTCAGGGCAGGAAGGGATACGGGGAGAAGGCAGAAGACTGGGGCTAAGAGGAAAATGGATCAGCCATGATGAAATGGCAGAGCAGACTCGATGGCCAAATGGCCTACTTCTGGTATCTTATGGTCCTATGGTCTTTTGCCGGTTCAGCAGAAGCATCATTGAGTTATAGATTATATCACTTATTGACTCTGCACCACCCATCCAGCAGCTAATTTTGCACCAGCCTTCTCCTACATTCTTCTCAGCTGTCTCCACCACTGATTATACCCTTCATCCCCCTAATGGGAACAATGTGTGATGCCTACTTAATCAACCAACCCCAATATTGTTGAGCTGTGTGAGGAAACCAGAGGAGCCACAGGAAACCCAGGAGGAGCGTGGAGATTCCACACAGGCCACACCGGGTATCAGAACTTGGTTCACTGGATCTGCTTTGGGTGATTGCTTCGTCTGTCTTGTTGTGCTTGGAAGCCAAAGGCTGAATTGAAGTAGAGTGCAAATCATAAAGACGAGATTCTGCAGATGCTGGAAGCACACAGCAACACACACAGAATCCTGGAGGAATTCGGCAGGTCAGACAGCATCTATGGAGCACAATAAAGAGTCAATGTATTAAGCAGAGGCCTTCATCAGGACTGGAAACACAAGGAGGAAGAAGTCAGAATAACAATATCGAGGGAGGGGAAGAAGTACAAGCTGACAGATGATAGGTGGGACCAGAGGAAGAGGTAAAGAGCTGATGAAGAAAACAAAATCTAATAGGAGAGAACAGTGGCCCATTGAAGAAAGAGGAGGAGGGGAAGCAAAAGGATATGATGGGCAGGTGAAGAAAAGAGAAGGGGTGTGAGGGGAACCGGAATGGGAAATTTAAAAAGAGAGAAGGGAGAGGGGGGGATAAATTATCAGAAGTTGGAGAAATCAATGTTTATGCTATCAGGTTGGACGTTACCCTGATGGAATTTGAGGTGTTGCTCCTCCAAACTGAACTGGGCCTCATCATGGCAGTATAGAAGGCCAAGGAGAGACATGTTAGAATGGGAATGGGAAGTTGAATTGAAACTTCTATACTGCCGGAAGATACTGCTATTTGCAGAATGAAGGTGCTTGATGAAGTGGTCCCTCAGTGTACATCAGGTCTCACCAACGTAGAGGGGGCCAAACCATAAGCACCAGATACCTGGTGTCACCTATCACCTACCAGCCTGAACTTCTTCCTTTCCCCCATCTGCGTAATTTGGCTTCTTCTCCCGTCCTGATGACGGGTCTCGGCCTGAAATGTTAACTCTTTACATTCCCCTTCATAGATGCTACCTGACCTGCTGAGTCCTACCAGCACTTTGTGTGTGGAACAGAATGCAAAGTATTGATAGCTCAACAGGAGTGTGCTCGATCAACAGTCGATAAAACTTGCCTTGTCAATGTTTCCCATGAATACTGGTACAAAACACATCGATATGGAGCTGAGAACTGCCCTCTACGTAACAAAGATTAATTAGATTCAGGATTGTTTATTGTTATTCTTCAGTATATAAGTAGAATCAGAATTGGATTTAATATCACTGACATGTCGTGAAATTTGATTGTGACAGCAGTACAGTGCAATACATAATAATTTTTTAAAAATTTTAAATTACAATAAGAAATATATACTTATAAAAATTAAATAAAATCTGCAGTGCAAAAAGAGAACAAAAACAAGAAAAATAGAATAGTGAGGTAGTGTTTATGGATTAATTGTCCATTCAGAAATCTATCAAATCTCTTACTATCTCTTCTTTCAGTTAGTCCTGATGAAGGGTCTCGGCCCGAAACGTCAACTGTACTTCTTCCTATAGATGCTGCCTGGCCTGCTGTGTTCACCAGCATTTTTTATGTGTGTTGCTTGAAATTCCCAGCATCTGCAGATTTCCTTGTGTTTGCAGAGGGAAAGAAGTTGTTCCTGAAATCTTGAGTGTGTGCCTTCAGGATCCTGTACCTCCTCCCTGATGGTAGCAATGAGAAGAGGGCGTGTCTTGGGTGATGGGGATATGAAGGAGAACGAAATGCTCGTTACTCTAAATCTGATACTGCATAAAAACACAATAAACATGAAGAACACAATAAAAACATTAAATATAAATATGTAAGACAAGTTTATATACACAGACTGTTTGTACCTACATAAGGTAATGCTAGGTACAGGAGTATCTGTACATAAGGAGACTCTCATAGGAAGTGATAACTAGTGGTGATGAGGTGGATTAGTGAGTGGTGGTGTTGATCGGCCTCACTGCTTGAGGAAAGTAACTGTTTTTGAGTCTGGTTGACCTGGTGTTGATGCTACATAGCCTCCTCCCTAATGGAAGTGGGACAAGCAGTCCATAAGCAGGGTGGGTGGGATCCATCATGATGTTACTGGCACTTTTCCGGCACCTTTCTGTACATACAGTATGCCCTTGACGACAGGTAGGCTGGTGCTGCTGATGCACCAGGACATAGAGCACTCCTGCTAGTTTCTACATAGCAGGTGAACTGGTGGAGATACAATGCACTAATCTTTCGAGGAATATTCTGCCGTCATTTCTCAGTCAAGCCAAGCAAAATGTTTGTAATCTAAATGCGGGGAAATTATAATTGGCCTTGTGGCATAGGGTGCTCAAAGATAAAAGATTTGCTTTATTTGTCACATGTACATTGGATTATCAAAATATGCTTTGCATCAGTGACCAATGCAGGTTGTGCTGGGGGCAACAACATAACAGGTTCACAGCTCACTAACCCTGAACCATACATCTTTGAAATGTGGGAGGAAGCGGAGGCACCCAGAAGAAACTGGAGCAGTCACAGGGAGAACGTACAAACTCCCGACAGGCAGAAATGAAAATTGAGCCCCGATCAGTGATCGCTGCTGCTGTATAGTGATCGCACTAAACACTATGCTACCATGCTGCTGGTTGGTCTTTCACTTGCCAGCAACAGGGTGTCTGTGATCTCTCATTTGTTTGGAAAACTGGTGTATCAACATCTGGTTAAAAGGAGATTGGAGGCACAATTTATGATGGTTACTCAGCCATGATGGAATGGTGTAGATATATTGAGTTCAACAGTTGGGTTGGTACGTTGAAGTTGTATAAGTAGATACTGAGGTCTAATTTGGAGCATGGTACGCAGTTCAGGTCACCTACCTATAGGAAAGATATCAATAAAATTGAAAGCGAGTGGAGAAATGTTACAAGGATGTTGCTGGGACTTGAGATCTGTGTTATAGGGAATGGTTGAAAAGGTTCAGACTTTATTCCCTGGAGTGTAGGAGAATGAGGGGAGATTTGATAGAGGTGTACAAAATTATGAAGGGTGTAGAAAGGGTAAATGCAAGCAGGCTTTTTCCACTGAGGTTGGCTGAGACTAGAACTAGGAGTCATAGGTTAAAGATGAAATGTTTAAGGGGAATATAAGGCGGGAGGTTCAACTCAGAGGGTGGTGAGAGTAGGATAGAGCTGCCAGTGGAAATGATGGATGTGGGTTTGACTTCAACATTTAAGAAAAATTTGGATAGGTACGTGGATGGAAGTGTTATGGAGACTATGATTTGGGTGCAGGGCAATGGGATTAGGCAGCATAATATTTTGGCATGGATGAGATAGGACAAAGGGCCTGTTACTTTGCTATGTGCTGTTCTACGACTCTGTTCTTCACAAAGAGAGCACACAGTCTGATGCCTGTTGTGTGTTGAATAAGCTGACCTCATCATTGACCATCTCAGCAAATGGGAGACTATTCATTACTGAAGCAGGTCTCACTACGTTCCAAAACACAGTCGAGCCAATAAAGTATTTCTAAAAGTGTCATCATACTTGCAGTGTAAGGAATGTGTCAGCCAACTGGCAAAGAACTCTCACAAAAAGAAAGTGATAATCACATAATTTTTTTGTGAGTGTTGGTTGAGAAATAAACATTGGTGGTGAACACCTTCTTCATTGCATCAGGGGCTTCACAGCCACTGTTCTGCAATGCCAGAGACCTGGGTTCGTTGCTGACCTTGTGTGCTGTTTGCACGTCCTCTCTGCCATTGAGTGCGTTTCCCTCAGGTACTCCTCCAGATCCTTCCCACAGCCCAAAGTCGTAAAGGTGGGCCTGATAACTTGCAGATTTAGGTTATGCGGGTGAGTGAGTGCTGAGCGAAAAGTTGATGAAAATGTAGAGTAAGCAATTAATAGTATTAATGTAGAATTGTCATAAATGGGTAGTTGATTTTCTGTGTAGATGTTGGTCTGGAAGGCTGGTATTAATGGGATATCTCTCTGTGACTATCTTGCACTCTCTAGGGCTGTCACATTCTTGCTGAAATATGCGACAAGACCTGTGTATGGTACACTATCTGTGTCCTACCAGTGTTTTATGCAGTTCTTGCATGACATCCCTGCTCTTGAATTCAACTCGAAAGGCCAATCATGGAAAACATCCAATACATCTTCTTAACCATCTTATCTACCTGTCTGACCTTCAGGGATCTGTGGAGAGAAGAGGGGAAAATAGTTGTGATGTTATAAAGAATGACTGAGCAGGAGCTGAAATATAATGCCATTCAATTGGCAAGAGTTCATTTCGATACCACTCTACGTACGTGATATACATTTCTTCTTGGTGACCGATGACATGGAGATAACCACAGCATTACTGGAGGTTTGGTCAATTTGCCGGTTCAGTAGGTATGACTTCCAATAGCTGTCTATACAATTTTGTCTCTACTTCTTAGTAAAGCAGACAGTATAATCAAAGACCTTATCCAGCCCAGACCTACTGTCTCTCTCTCTTCGATAAGTCTGAAAGCACATGCCACCAGGCTCAAAGACAACTTCCATCCCACAGACCATAGGGCACAGGAGAAAAATTAGGCTATTCGGCCCATAGTTGTTGCACTTTACTCTGCATTCTGTTGTTGTTTTACCTTGTATTATCACACTGCACAGTGATAATGTTTGATTTGTATGAACAGTACGCAAGACAGACTTTTCACTGTGCTTTAGTACATGTGACAATAATAAATCAATTCCAATTCCAATAGACTATTTTGTGTGGATCCTGATCAGCAAAAAAAAATAGCAATCTGAGCATCCCTACTCCCATTTGGATAAACAAGACAGCACTATGAAGATCATGTTTTTTGATTTCTCAACTGCCTTCAATACCATACATTTTCAATGGAGAAAAGCTCCATTCAATGCAGGTTGGCACTTCCCTTGTATCTGAGATAATGGGCTACCCGAATGGCAGACCACATTTGTGCAGCTTCAGAGCTGTGTGTCAGACATGGCTATAAGCAGCACTGGAACCCCACAGGGAACTGTATTGTCTCCCTTCCTCTGTACCCTGTATACCTCAGACTTTAGTTACCACACTGAATCATGTCATCTGCAGAACTCTCTGATAACACAGCAATAGTTGGGTATAGAAAGGGAGGACAGGAGGATGAATACAAAGTACTGGTGGAGGATTTTGTCAAATGGTGCAAGCTGAACCATCTGCAACTCAACACTAGTAAGACAAAGGAGATGGTGATGGGCTTTAGGAAGAAGCCTGCACTGCTCCCTCTTGCTATTGATGGTGAGAACGTGGATGTGCTGAGGACTGACAAGTACCTGTGGGTGTACCTGGATGGTGAACTTGAGTGGAGCACCAACAAAGAGGGTCTGTATAAAAGGGGCCAGAGTTGCTTCTACTTTCCAAGGAGACAGAAATCTTTACCAATATTAGGTTAGATTAGATTCAACTTTATTGTTATTGTGCCGAGTACAGATACAAAACCAATGAAATGCAGTTAACATCTGACCAGAAACGCAAAGAATAGTGTTATTTACCAAATAACTGCAAATAAAAAATAAGTGCTACAGCACACAAATATAAAAGTACTGAGACAGTACAATATGGGTGCAATACTGCTTAGCGCTGTGATGTGAGGTTCAGGAGGGTCACAGCCTCAGGGAAGAAGCTCTTCCTGTGCCTGCTGGTGCGGGAGCAGAGGCTCCTGTAGTGCCTACCGGATGGGAGGAGAGTAAAAGGTCCATGGTCAGGGTGAGATGCATCCTTGATAATACTTTTCGCCCTGCCCAGGCAGCGTTTATGGTAGATGTTCTCAATGGTGGGCAATTGGGTGCCGACAATCTTGATACACACTCCACTACAGCTCCGTTGATGTAGATGGGGATGTGAGTGTGGCTCCTGGCATGCCTGAAGCCCACAATGATCTCCTTGGTCTCCTAAGTGTTAAGGGCCAGATTGTGGTCAGCACACCACATGGCCAGGTGCTGGACCTCGTCCCTGTAGGCCGTCTCGTCATCCCCTCTGATCAGGCCAACCACTGTGGTGTCATCTGCGAACTTGATTATGGAGTTAGAACCATGTACAGGAACACAGTCATTGGTGAAAAGGGAGTACAGAAGAGGGCTCAGCACACAGCCTTGAGGCACGCCGGTGTTCAGGGTAAGAGTGGAGGAGGACAGGTTGTCTAACTTAACTGATTGGGGTCTGTTAGTCAGAAAGTCCAAGGTCCAATTGCAGAGGGATGAGCTGATACCAAGCGGTGAAGTTTGGTGATCAGCTTGGAGGGGATCACGGTATTGAATGCCGAACTAAAGTCAATGAACAGCATTCTGACGTACGAGTTGGGGCTGTCCAGGTGGGTCAGGGCAGAGTGAAGTGCCGTGGAGATGGCATCCTCTCTCTGTTGACCTGTTGGTACGGTAGGTGAATTGATGGGGGTCCAGGGCAGTGGGCAGACAGGATTTCAGATGTGATAGAACCAGTCTCTCAAAGCACTTTGCAGTGATGGGGGTGAGTGCAACTGGACTGAAGTCATTCAGGCCCGTGGCAGTGGAATGCTTCGGCACTGGCACGATGGTGGCGATCTTGAAGCTTGTGGGGGCAACTGCCTGGGCCAGGGACAGATTAAAAATGTCCGTGAAGACCCCGGCCAACTGTCCTGCACAGACTCTGAGCACACGGCCAGGTTTTCCATCCGGACCAGCTGCCTTCCGTACATTCACCCTGCTCAGGGTGGCGCAAATATCGAAGGTGGAAAGTGAGAGAGGAAGTTCACCAGGTGGGAGATCCGCTTTGAGGATGACCTCCTTGTTCTCTTGGTCAAAGCGAGGGTAGAAGTAATTGAGCTCATCAGGGAGGGAAGCAGAGCAGGAAGGGGGCACAGTGCTAGGTGGTTTGAAGTCTGTAATGACCTGTATGCCATGCCACATGCACCGGGGGTTCGAGGAGTTGAAATGCTCCTCAATATGCAGGCCTCTCCTTGACATATTTCTACCAGTTTGTGTTGCCAGTATAATCTTATTTCTGGTGGTGTGCTGGGGCAATGGCATCAACATGGATGATGCCATCAGGCTCAATAAACTGATTAGAAAGGCTGGCTCTGTTATAGGAGTCAAACTGGACACAATGGAGGCTGTGGTAGAACAAAGCACCATACGGAAAATCCTGGTAACTCTAGACAATGTTTCTCATCCTCTGCATGCCACCTTGGCTGAACAGAGGAGCACTTTTGTGATCGACTAAGTGAAGTGCTGCTCCAAAGAGTACTGTATGAGGTCATTCTTACCCTCAGCTAGTAGGTTCAATAATGAGTCAACCTAAAGCCAGGAAAGTGATAACCCCCCTGTGTTAGACTGTTTGTGGTAACTTATTTTTCATTCTTTCTTACTTCTCTTCTAATATTTGTATACCTGTGCACGTGTAATGCTACTGTGACACTGCTCTATCCTTTGGGATCAATAAAGTATTTATCTATCTATCTGGAGATCCTACAAATGATAATAAAAATGATAAAATTCCATCATTGAGGACGGACACCCCTCGCCAAGAACATGCCCTCTTCTCATTGCCACCATCAAGGAGGACATACAGGAGCCTGAAGACACTAACACTCCATTACCAGACTTCAGAATTCTGAATGGACAATCAACCCAAATAAGCTACCTCACAATTTTTTAAGGTTTTTTTTAAAACTCTTTTTACAGTACTTACTTAATTTAATTTTTCTTATACATATTACAATTTGTAGTTTTTTTTAATTATTATGTATTGCAACAAATTTCACGACATATGTCAGTGTAATTAAACCTGATTCTGATTGTGAAATGTGTGTTCAGTGGTGAAGGAATGGCTGCAGTACCTATGCTTTGCCATAAGTGGCCCTCGGTGAGCATAAAAGCATTTTATACCGCGGAATCAAAGACATTCATTGTGAAGAAGTAATCTTTTCAATCCTTTGCTCCAAGCCACCTGAAGAAGGACTACTTGACACAAGAGACTGCAGATGCTAGAATCAGCAGAAACAAGCAAGATGCAGGAGGAACTCAGTAGGTCAGGCAGCCTCTGTGGGGGAATTAAGAGGATCTTCACAAAGACAAATGCTACCTGACTCCTGAGTTACCTCAGCATCTTGTTTGATACTGAGATTAACCCCGTTTCCCACTTTTATAACTAAAGTACCTGACCTGCTCACTGTGTAACATAGAACACAGAATAGTACAGCACAGAAACCAGCCCTTCAGCCCATGATGCCTGTGCTGATCATGATGCTAAATTAAATTCAACCCCTTCTGACTGTACATGGCCCAAGTCCCTCTGTGACCCACGGTTTCATGCGATCATGTAGAAACTCCCTCAACACTGCAATTCTACCTCCTTCCACCTGGCAGCCACTGACCACTCTTTGCGTTAAAAAAAAACTTTGTTCTGCACATGTCCCTCCTCTTACCTCAAATGTAGGTCCCTCTTTTATTTAATATTTTTGGGGAAAATGGTTCAGACTATAGAGCATAAGACACAAGAGCAGAATTAGTCCATTTGGCCTATCGAGTCTGCCCTACCATTCCATCGTGGCTGATTTATTATCTCTTTCAACCCCATTCTCATGCCTTCTCCCATACCCTTTGATGTCCTGACTAATCACGGAACCAGCAACCTCTGTTTTACATATACCAAATGACTCCACAGCCGTCTGTAGCAGTGAATTCCACAGATTCACTACCCTCTGGCTAGAGAAATCCCTCCTCATCTCTGCTCGAAATGCAACTCCCTCTATTCTGAGAGTATCTATCTATACTTCTCATATTTTTATAAACTTCTATCAGGCCACTGATGCTCCAGAGAAATCAACCAAAATTTGTCTAATCTCTCTTTCATGTTCATATTCTCCAATCGAGCTCACACCCTCTACTCACTATATAGCTCATCTTTTCCATCTGGACACCTTGAGGCCTATTTTACTTGGTATCAAATCCCCCCAATTTTAAATAACTTGTTCTTTCTTTCTGTTTCTATAGGGACTGGTCATTGCTCAAGTTCAAGTTTATTGTCATCTGAGTGTACACATATATAATCAAATGAACAACATTCCTCCAGACCACAGTGCACCCCCACAGCATATGTCACACACAGCACATACTTGACCACAAATAAGTTAATAAAATATCATTCAAATTGCATGCAGTGCACAACACAGGTAAACAGTAAACAGCTCACTGTCCTAGTGACGAGACCTCGGTGATGCCAGGGTATTCATTAGTCTCACAGCCTGAGGGAAGAGGCTGTTACCCAGTCTGGCAGTCCTAGTCCTGATGCTGCTGTACCTCTGTCCTGATGGTAGTGGGTCAAAGAGGTGGTGGGATGAGTGGTAGGGATCCTCAACAAAGCTTCAGGCTCTTCATGTACCACACACTCCTGGTTCATTTGTTCATTTGTGCAGTTTCGTCTGACATGGTCTTTCCGTGACCATAACTGCTCTTGGCTAACCAGCTGAGTGTTTCTAGCAATTCCTTTTTCAATTTATTTACCTAGTATCTTCATTTTGTTTTGATGTTTCCACATTCTCATCTCTCTTTGATCAAAGAAATCCACTGGGGAAGTCAGATGCCCGTTGTCTGCCAGTCTGGAGGCCAGAGGCATGGAGGCCTGTGCTGGGTTTGGACGATAGTCTGTGTGTGTGAGTGGGAGGGATAAAATTTTGAGGCTTGTTTTTCTGTTTTTGTTGTGTTGTTTTGTGTTGTTCTGCTGAGCATTGTGAAGTGCTATGTTGATGCCGGAATGTGTGGCAACATTGTCATCGGCACATCTTCAGGTTGTGTTGGTTAGCACAAACCATCCATTTCAGTGTACGTTTTGATGTGCATGTTTTAAACAAATGAATCTGAATCTGAAAGAAGTTTCTTCTGAATTTCCCACTAGATTTCTTAATGACTCTCTTACATTAATGGCATCCATGTTAGGCTCCCACCTACAAGTCGACACTCTCTGTGTCCACTTTATCTAAGACCCCTCATAACTTCAAACCCCTATCAGAACCTTCACCTGCCATCTTTTCTCAAGAGAAGAGACCCTGTCTCTTCTTCTTAGCCATTTTTTTTAGAGCCCAGATGAAGGATCTCCATTTTCCTTCATGGAAAGTCAACTCTCCATTTTCCTTCACAGATACTGCTTAGCTTTCTGAGTTCCTCCAGTGCTCTTTGTATGTTGTCCCAGATTGAAACATCCAGCCCTTCCAAAGGGAATGATTATAAAAGATTCCTCTTTTTGCTGATACACAGTAAACCTACACAGCTTGCACAGCAGATGAGGAGAGGTGAAATGGATAGGATGTTGTTGAGCAGACCTTCATACTGATAAGAATTGCTCTGTCTGATATGATGAGAGTCTATAAGCTTATCTCCATGTTAATGCTTCAGGGGATCAGATCACTGCATGACTGCACTGCAAATAACGTGGTTTCTGAAACTTGTCCAAAAATCGGCAACTTAAAATTCAGCTTAAGTGACTGCTTTCGATGCTTGGGCTAGGCTATATCATTTCTGTTTACAGAAGCACAAGAGACTGCAGATGTTGGAGTCTGGAGCAAAAAAACAATTAGCTGGAAGAACTCAGCATCTTGAGCTGAACCTGCGTAGCGGGAGGATTTGTCAATGATTCAAGTCCTGATGCAGGGTTTCGGAGAACTTAGAACATAGAATTACAAGTCCTTTGGACCATGATATTGCCCTTATGTTGATCAATCTAACCTTGGGATTCCCAACCTCTTTGATGCCATGGACCCTTACCATTAACCGAGGAGTCAGTGGAACCCTTGATCTAACCTTTCCCTTCCATATTGCTCTCAATTTTTCTGTCACCCATGTGCCTAATGTATCTGCCTCTACTACCACCCTCTGCAGCACATTCCATGCATCTACCCCTCTCTGTATTAAGCCCTACTGTAATTTTGACATCCCCCTATACTTTCCTCCGATCATCTTCAGATTAGATTATGAGTGACATGGTAGCGTAGTAGTTAGCGTGACGCTATTAGGCATCGGGATTCAATCCCGGCATACTCCGCATGTCCTTCCCACGCAATGCGTTGCTCTCCTCCAGGAGCAGCAGTTTCCTCCCACAGAGGTATTGTGTGGGTTAATTGGTCATTGGTCATCGTCCTGTGATTAGGCTAGAATTAAATTGGGATTTTCGGGTATTTCTTGGTGTTGCGGTTCGAAGGGAGGGAAGGGCCTATTCCCTGCTGTATCTCTAAATAAAAATAAAAAAATAAAATTACTGCCCCTATGTATTGGCCATTTCCGTCCTGGCAAAAGGTCTCTGGCTGTCCACTCAACACTCAACAGCCACTTTCAACTGGAAACATTAACAATGCCTTTCCCCACTCTTCGACCTGCTTAGTTCTCCAGCAGAGTGTTCCTCGTTAATGTTGATGTTGCTTTATGCTCCAATCAATACAGATGATCACACACGAATAAATTCTGCAATGCCTCCAGGAAGAGAGTGGCAGAATGCTGTGAAATTAACTGGTCCAATATCATCCAATCGAAAAAGGATATGGCCACCTCAATACTCATTTGGTTACGTTACTCTCTCCCCTTCATCTCCCACTACTGCCCACATCCTTTACATCACCCATTAACTTCTGGGGCCACATTAGTGCAGCAATTAGCAAAATGGTGCTACAGCTCAAGGAGTTGGAGTTCCGTCTGTTGCCATCTGTAAGGAGTCTGTACGTTCTTCGCGTGGCTGCTTGTGTTTCCTCTGAGTGATCTGGTTTCCCCCCACAGTCTACGGATATACAGGTTTGTAGGTTGATTGGTCATTGTAAATTGTCGGATGGTTAGGGTAGGGTTAAATAGGTGGGTTGCTGGCTGGCGCGTTGGGTCAGAACAGCCTGTTCCACACCGTTTCTCTAAATAAAATCAAACTTGCCTTTATTTCTTCTGGTGAATGGGTAAATTGTGACATTTTCTGAGGGAGTGAAAATCTTTGTTTGCCAGGCTATCCTTTTCTTTACAATGGTGCAATGAGGTAGTCCAAGCAAAAGCAAGAACAGAATGCCGAATAAAGTGTTACGTTTACAGAGAAAGTGCAGCGCAGGCAGGTAATAAGGTGCAAGGGCCACGACGGGTAGATTATGTGGTCCAGAGGCGCGGTTTGTGAATTAGACTCGTTTCTGGAGGACTGCAGTTTTTATAATCTGTGTTCCTGGTTTCTGGTTACTCCTGTTTTTTTATTGTTGTTCTGCGCAATTTTGATTGGGGTGGACTAGCTCAGTGGATTGCCATCAACAAACAGCACGGCACTAAATTGAACTGAACGGAACTAAGCTGAATATTCCCAGACTGTTTCAAGGACGCGGCCGTTTGATGTTTAATATTCTGTGTGTTAATAGCTCGTTTTTTGCCACTTGCATAATTTGTTCTTTTTTTTGCACATTATGCGTTTGATGTTTTCTTTGAGCGGAGTCCATTGTGTTTCTTTGTTTTGTGGCTGTCTGTGGTGAAGATGAATCTGAGTTGTGTACTGCGTCGATACTTTGATCATAAATGTACTTAGAATCTTTGAACGTTCAATAACAGAAGCTGTCCTTGAACCTAGTGCTATGTGCTTTCAGACTTTTGTATCTTCTGCCTGATGGGAGAGGATAGAAGATAGAATGTTTGGGGTGAGTAAGATTTTTAATTATGCTGGCTGGTGTACTGAGGTAGTGAGAAGTGTAGACAGTCTTAAATGGCCAATGCTTTACCCTGAGAATGCACACATTAATTCTGGCCTCTCATACCCGAGGTACAAGACTGTCGTTGCCCATCCTAACAATCCATTGCAGTGTTCCATAATTTTTGACATCCCTTCTGGAGAATAAAGCCTTTTTCTCCCTGCACTGAAGCTCTCTGAACCTTCTAGTCCATTTAATGCCTCTTTGCAGCTCCCAGGTATAAAGCAGTTAACGCCAAGAACGTTGATAGATATGTTCCCTTTCCAACCACAGCTCCGGGTGGTCAAGAGGCCAATTGGAGCTCTGCGACAACGGACTGTTCCCTGCTTCATTTCACTATAGATAAATATATGATTAAAAATAACCCCATGGGCCAGTTTCTCATGTCACAATTTATTTCCGCCTTCCCCAATGTCGATCCGGTGCTATATTAGGCGCACTATCCCAAGGCTGAGAAAAATTACTCAGCAAGAACTGTTGCATTTCTGCCATGTCTTTAATACCCAGGGAATTTCGTAGAATTTCAGAGCATTCCAGCTCCTCCATGGACTCTGTATATATCTCTCACTGCTTCAAGAAGGCAGCCAGAATAATTGAAGACCCCTCCCATCCCGGACATTCTATCTTTGTGTAGAAAATACAACAGCCTCAAACTATGTACCACCAAGCTGAAGGACAGCTTCTACCTCACCGTTATATTAAATAATCCCCCAGAAGGAAAAGTTAGACTCTTGACCTCAGAGTCTGCCTTGTTGTGATCTGGCACCTTATTGTTTACCTGCACTGTTCCTTCGCTGTAGCTATTGCACTTTATTCTGTTATTGACCTACCTCAATGATGGCAGGGTGGAGATACGTCTCTACCAAAGGAGGTGTAAGGTGCTCCTTCCCTCTGCTAGCCTGAAGTCACCCTTGGGCAAAGTGTAGCATAGATCAGAGTTATGTGAAACCATGGGAGAAGGTGGTGGATGGTCATATGAGCAACTGGTGCTGGTTACGTGACCACTGACGCCAGGCAGACAATCTCTGAAGAGTATTGATAACGACTGGGGTCACCCATTTTGTAAAGACACTTTCCAGAAGAAGACAATGGCAAACCACTTCTGGAGAAACAATTTGCCAAGAACAATCATGGTCATGGAAAGACCACGATCATCCATGTCAATGCAACACGGCATGTAATATTGATGATGAGACCTCAATGAACTGTATGAAGGGTATTCAAAGACAAGCTATTCACTGCATCTTGGTACATGTGACAATAACATTTCTATCGAATTCCAATTAATTGATGATGTGATTCAGCATGGAAACAAGCCCTTCCTCCCAACTCATCCATCCCAACCAAAGTGCCCACCTGAGCTGAATCTATTTGCCTGCATTTGACATGTATCTCTCTGAAATCTCCCTATTCACCTCTTCAAATATCTTTTAAATCAGGGATTCCCAAATAAATGTTGAATTGTACCCGCCTATTTTGTTTGTAGGGTTGTTTGACGAGCCTGGAGGTTAGGCCGCGAGGTCACCTGTCGTGGTGACATCATCAGTGCGCAATTGAGTGCTGTTTCTGCTGAGTGCTCATATATTTATTGGTCCAACTCATTCTGATTGGTTGGCTGTCGCTCTGCCCGTTAGTCTCCACAGGGTCCAAACCAACCAGATAGCTGAGTGATGTCAGGGGGCCCATATCCCTTGTTAATGGTCAATGTGAGTGTTTTTTTCTTGACTGTTCACGGCTCACCCCTTGGCCCCAATTCCTGCCTCCACCACCTCCTCTGCTAGCTAATTCTGTAGACTCCCCCAACATTATATCCTTCCAGATCTTACTCCTCTTCCCTTAAACCCATGTCTTTCAGTTTCATACTACACTGGGAAAAGAAACTCTGTCTATCCCATATAAACCTCAGTAAGGTTACCACTGAGCATCTTGCACTCCAAGAGAAACAATCTCAGTTAATCCTTTTCACTCAAGCCCTGCAGACTAGGCAGCATTCCCATGAACCTTTGCTGCACACTCTCGAGCTTAATAACATCTGAACCGCAGTATGGTGTCCAGAACTGCACGTTCTTCTCCTACCGTTGCTGAACCATCAAGTTATACAACCGTAACATGATGTCCCAACAACTGTGCTCAGTGCCACAGCTGATGAGGGTAAATAAACCAGATGCCTTCTTCACTAATCTACCTGTGTTGCCAATTTGCTACACTAGTTGTATGTCAGACTTTGCATGTAGTTTTTCATTTATTCTATTGTACTTTGTTCTATTGTGAATACCTGCAGGAAAATAAATCTCAGGCATGTATATAAGACCATAAGACAAAGGAGCAGAAGTTGGCCATTCGGCCCATCAAGTCTGCTCCGCCATTTTATCATGAGCTGATCCATTCTCCCATTTAGTTCCACTCCCCTGCCTTCTCACCGTAACCTTTGATGCCCTGGCTACTCAGATACCTATCAATCTCTGCCTTAAATACACCCAATGACTTGGCCTCCACTGCTGCCCATGGCAACAAGTTCCATAGATTCACCACCCTCTGACTAAAAAAATTTCTTCGCATTTCTGTTCTGAATGGGTGCCCTTCAATCCTTAAGTCATGCCCTCTCGTACTAGACTCCCCCATCATGGGAAACAACTTTGCCAGCCACATCCACTCTGTCCATGCCTTTCAATATTCGAAATGTTTCTATGAGGTCTCCCCTCATTCTTCTAAACTCCAAGGAATACAGTCCAAGAGCGGACAAACGTTCCTCATATGTTAACCCTCTCATTCCCGGAATCATTCTAGTGAATCTTCTTGGTACCCTCTCCAATGTCAGCACATCCTTTCTTAAATAAGGAGACCAAAACTGCCCACAGTACTCCAAATGGGGTCTCACCAGCGCCTTAAAGAGCCTCAACATCACATCCCTGCTCCTATACTCTATTCCTCTGGAAAGGAATGCCAACATTGTATTCGCCTTCTTCACCACCGACTCAACCTGGAGGATAACCTTAAGGGTATCCTGTACGAGGACTCCTAAGTCCCGTTGCATCTCAGAACTTTGAATTCTTTCCCCATTTAAATAATAGTCTGCCCGTTTATTTCTTCTGCCAAAGTGCATAACCATACACCTTCCAACATTGTATTTCATTTGCCACTTCTTTGCCCATTCTTCCAATGCTTTTACAGAAATCTGCTAATATGAACTAGCATAGCAATGGAAATCTTAACCAGAGTATTACCTTGACAAATACCATACTGTGCAAAAGTTTTAGGCTCAAATATACTACTAAGGTGATGAAGACTTTTGCATAGCTCTTTATTTTGATAAAAAATTTACTCTGAACTTTGAACCTCCGGAGAACTATGGACTTTCCCCCAAGGTTGCTGTTCAATAACACTGCTCAGGGCCCTACCATTCACTGTACATATCGTGGCTTGGTTTAACCTCTCAAAATATTTCACCTCTTACTTGTCTGCATTAAATTCCATTCACCACTTCTTTACCCACTCACCCTAAATGACCCATATCCTGTTGTAACTTTAGACAACCTTCTTTGCTCTTCATTATGGCACCATTTAGGCATCGTTTGCAAACTTATAAATTTGCAAACATGGCATCTGCATTCCCTGTCAAATCGTATATATAAATAATATGACGAGCAATAAAGTATCCATCAAAAATTGCTGTGTATACCAGCTTCCAATATGAAAAGCAACTCTCCAATACCACCCCTCTGCCTTCTTCCACCATGCCAATTTTTTATATCCAAATTGCTATTTCTAGTGTTCTAAATTCTGGGCCAACCTAACATATCAAATTCCTGGCTAGGGTACATGAAGCCAACATCTACAAATCTGCCTTATCAATCATGTTTTGAACATAAAGTTTAAACTTCTAAATTTGAGATATTAGTGTACTGTGGCCAACATATGTTACAAACCAGATCAGGAACTGACACACATTCATATTTCCTCAAGGAGGTGATTTTTCCCATCAAGTCGATACTGGCTGAGAGGGCAACCATACTGCCCACTATTTTTCTTATAACCCATTGTACAGTACCAAGGGTTGCATGGTAGTGTAGCCGTTAGCACCTTACTGTCCCATCTGCAAGACTAGGGTTCAATCCCTTTCACTGTCTAATCTCCCAGTGAACATGTAGCTTTTTTCCAGGTGCTCCAGTTTCCTCCCAGATTCAAAAGAAATACGTATGAGTTAGAGTTCGTAAATTGTGGCCATGCTATGTTGGCGCTGGAAGCATGGTGATACTTGTAGCCTTCCTCTAGCACATCTTGGACTGTGCTGATTGTTGATGTACTGTATGTTTTGATGTTTAGAGAAACATGTGAGAAATTAAGCCAATATTTATCTTTAAACCATTGTCCCTACATCCCATCAACTCAGCTAGATTTTACAACTCAAAGTTCAAATAAATGTATTATCAAAGTACTAGTATGTCACCATATACAACCTTGAGATTCATATTCTTGTGGGCTTTCACAGTAAATACAAAAGAAATATAATGGAATCAATGGAAAACCATACATGACAAACACAAACATTCACTGTGCAAATACAAAACAGGAAAAAAGGATATTAATTTTTTTAAAAAGCAGTAAATAATGAGAACACCAGTTGTAGAGGCCGTAAAAGGTAGTCCATGGGATGTGGACTCACCTTCTGCACAATTTACACTGGCTAATTAACCTCCCAATGCACATTTTGATAGGATGTGGGTGGAAACCAGAGCATCAAGAGGAAACCCATTCAGTCACTGACACAGAGGTTAAGTACAGGGCTACTGTACGAAACTTTGTCACATCATGTGAGCAGAATTATCTGCAGCTTAATGTGATAAAGACTAAGGAGCTGGTGGTAGAACTGAGGAGAGCTAAGGTACCGGTGACCCCTGTTTCCATCCAGGGGGTCAGTGTGGACATGGTGGAGGATTACAAATACCTGGGCATACGAATTGACAACAAACTGGACTGGTCAAAGAACACTGAGGCTGTCTACAAGAAGGGTCAGAGCCGTCTCTATTTCCTGAGGAAACTGAGGTCCTTTAACATCTGCTGGACGATGCTGAGGATGTTCTACGAGTCTGTGGTGGCCAGTGCGATCATGTTTGCTGTTATGTGCTGGGGCAGCAGGCTGAGGGTGGCAGACACCAACAGAATCAACAAACTCATTCGTAAGGCCAGTGATGTTGTGGGGATGGAACTGGACTCTCTGACGGTGGTGTCTAAAAAGAGGATGCTGTCCAAGTTGCATGCCATCTTGGACAATGTCTCCCATCCACTACATAATATACTGGTTGGGCACAGGAGTACATTCAGCCGGAGACTCATACCACCGAGATGCAGCACAGAGCGTCATAGGAAGTCATTCCTGCCTGTGGCCATCAAACTTTACAACTCCTCCCTTGGAGGGTCAGACACCCTGAGCCAATAGGCTGGTCCTGGACGTATTTCCTGGCATAATTTACATATTACTATTTAACTATTTATGGTTTTATTACTGTTTAATATTTATGGTGCAACTGTATCGAAAACCAGTTTCCCCCAGGATCAATAAAGTATGACTATGACTATGACTATCACACTGGGAGGACAAGCAAACTCCACATGTACAGCACCTGAAGTCGGGACTGGATTGATGTTGATGAGGTTATGATGGAGCTACTCTACTGAACCACACTGGTCACTCTTCATGACTGCTTCATGGAAACAAAAATGATCCTGTTATCAGGTTAGATGTGTCATTACCCCTACAGATCATCAACAAATTAGCATTAGATTCTTGGGTGGGGATATAGACTACCAGAAAAGCCCACTCAAGAATGACCTTCTCCAGGAGACGAATGCAAATAAGCAGCAGACATTTCTATAGGAAAGGCATTAATAAGATCAAAAGTGTGTAGGGGAAATCTACAGGGGATCTGTTATAGTGAAAAGTTGAATAAATTAGGCCTTCATTCCTGGAAAGTAGAAGATTGAGAGGTATACAAAATTATGAGGGATATAGATAGGGCCAGCCAGTGGCATCAGCACAGGACTTCAAGGCGGATGGTTCTGAGTTTGAATCCAGCCGGGTTAAACCTGGGCAGCAGCAGTATCTGTGCAGAAGAAAGACCTGGTAATCTACTTCAGCATTATCAACTACACTATCCATGAGGTCGCCTTGAGTCGATGGCGACTCGGTGACACTCAACAACAACATAGACAGGATAAATGCAACAACCTGGCCCTTAACACCCAGAAGACCAAGGAGATCATTGTGGACTTCAGGCATGACAGGAGCCACACTCACGTCCCCATCTACATCAACGGAGCTGTAGTGGAGCGTGTATCAAGCTTCAAATTCCTTGGTGTCCACATTTCCGAGGATCTCACCTGGTCCCTGAACTCCTCCATCCTGATCAAAAAGGTGCAACAGCACCTTTATTCCCTGAGGAGCATCAAGAAAGCTCACCTCTGTCCTAGGATACTGACGGACGTTTACTGCTGTACCATTGAGAGCATACCCACCAACTGCATCTCAGTGTGGTATGGCAATTGTCCCGTATCGGACTGCAAAGCACTCCAGCGTGTGGTGAAAACTGCCTAGCGGATTATTGGCACCCAATTGCCCACCATTGAGAACATCTACCATAAACGCTGCCTGGGCAGGGCGAAAAGCATTATCAAGGAAGCATCTCACCCTAACCATGGACTTTTTACTCTCTTCTCATCCGGTAGGCGCTACAGGAGCCTCCATTCCCACACCAGCAGGCACAGGAAGAGCTTCTTCCCGGAGGCTGTGACCCTGCTGAACCTCACATCACAGCGCTAAGCAGTATTGCATCTATACTGTACTGTCTCAGTACTTTTATATTTGTGTGCTGTAGCACTTACTTATTATTCACAGTTATTTTGTAAATAACACTATTCTTTGCATTTCTGGTTAAATGCTAACCGCATTTCATTGGCTCTGTATCTGTATCAGTCAATGGGACTAGGCAGAGTAATAGTTTGGCACAGACTAGATGGGTCAAAGGTCCTGATTCTGCGCTGTGGTGTTCTATGACTCTATGACATCAAAAATGAATACTGTTTTTAAAACTTCTCCCAGGTGTGTATATTATTCAATGTGTGTGACGGCAGCAATATTCTTAAACCCAGTAGGGGAGATTGTTAGTTTGAAATGAAATTGATTTTAAAATGGTTGCTATTTTCAGATCTGACACCTCACAGCATTCCATTATATAAGCTATCTTTTCTTATAATCATTGTACTTTATCATGCTCCTGTTTGAAATGCAGCATCTTGGTAGACTTCTAAAATTGACATAAAATGCCAATTCCTTCAATCAAATGTAATTTTCAAGATAGAATTGGACTTTGATCTGCTCTGTAATGAAATTGAATTCACTAAAATTATTGTATTTGAAGACCAGTCCTTCGTTTCGTCTCTGTCTTAATTCTCTTTCATTCTCATTCTCTCTTTTTCTCTTTCCTTTTATCTGAAACCTTAACTATCGTTCTCTCCATCTGACAGCCTCTCTCACCCAAAAAAAAAGCTTCTGCAGGAACTCAACATCATGGTGGGAGATGGACAGTCAATGTTTTAGGTGGATCTGGTGACAGTTCTCGACCCAAAATTTTGACTGGTCATTTCTCTCCGCTGATAGACATAGACATAGAACAATACAGCATAGAAATAGGCCCTTTGGCCCACAATGTTGTTCCGAACCAGCTAAAAAGCTCCTCTAAAAGAACCTCCAAAACCTCCTACCCAAACGTATCCTTCCATAGTCTTCATATTCATGTGCCTATTTAAAAGTCTCTTAAAAATCTCTAATGTATTTGCCTCTACCATCATTTCAGGCAAAGTACTCCAGGCATCGACCACTCTCAGAGTATAGAACACCTCTCACATCCTCCTTGAACCTACCCTCTCTCACTGTCAATGCATGCCCTCTGGCATGAAGCATTTCTACCCTGGGAAAACGATATTCCCTTACTCCATCTTTGCCTCTCATAATCTTCTAAACCTCTATCAGATTGTCCCTGAGCCTCCACCACACCAGAGAAAACTATCCAAGTTTATCCGCCTCTCCTGATAGCACATACCCTCCAAACCAGGCAAGCCTGTTCTGCACCCTCTCCAAAGCCTCAGCACTCTTACTGTAATGGGTCCAGGACCAGGACTGTATGCAATACTCCAGATGTGGCCTATCCATTATTCCATAAAGTTGCAACATAACCTCTTGACTTTCACATTCAATACCTCAACTAATAAAAGCAAGCATTCCATAGGTCTTCTTAACCACCCTTTTGACCTGTGTAGCCACTTTCAAGGAGCTATGAACTTGGACCCCAAGATATCTCTGCTCAGTACTGTCTCCTTGCATTTGTCCTACCAAGGTGCAACAGATCACAAATGCTGCCTGACCCACTGAGTTCATCCCAAGGTTCCATGTGCTTCAATTTCTACCTTCTACTATCTCTTCTGTCATTTTCTACATATCTACCTCTTATCCTCTTAATCACCTAACTTCATCTCCCTCTCACTCTCTTTCTCATTCTTTCCCACCCACTCTCTTCTCAGTTTCTCTTGATTATACTTTTTCTGCTGATTCTATCACTCTCTCTCTCATTCCACTGCTTTTTCTCTATCCCTCTCTCAAATTGCCAAGTACATTTATCATAAAAATATGTCACTGTATACAACCCTGTGACTGCGTAATCAACTTGCTTCTCTCATGCATTTTCTCAATCAGAACTGCATGGTTATAAATCACTGTTTCAGAGTTTAACGTTCAAAGTAAGCTTATTATCAAAGTATGCTACTGTATACAACCCTGAGATTGTATAATTGTCGAGGGAGTGGCTGGGGGGGGGGGTGTGGAATGCCACAGTAGCATAGTGGTACCACGATGTTTTACAGTATCAGTGACCTGGGTTCAATTCCTGCCACTGCCTGCAAGGAGTTTATACGTTCTCCCCATGACCCTGTGCGTAGGTTTCCTCCAGGTGCTCGGGTTTCCTCTCACAGTCCAAAGATTGCCAGTTAGTAGGTTAATTGGTCATTATCAATTGTCCTGTAATTAGGTTAGGGTTAAACTGGGAGCTGCTGGCTGGTGCGGCTCGAAGGGCTGGAAGGGCCTATTCCACACTGCGTTTCAATAAATAAATATATTCGGTATGTCACCACATAGGCATCCATTAGTCTCATGAGATCATAGATTTGCGCCTCGGAAGGTTTCCAGGGTGCAGGCCTGGGTAAAGTTGTATGGAACACTGGCAGTTGCCCATGCTGCAAGTCTCCCCTCTCCACGTCACCGATGTTGTCCAAGGGAAAGGCACTAGGGCCGATACAGCTTGGCACCGGTGTCATCACAGAGCAATGTGTGGTTAAGTGCCTTGCTCAAGGACACAACACGCTGCCTCAGCTGAGGCTCAAACTAGCGACCTTCAGATCACTAGACTGACACCTTAACCACTTGGCCACAGTGCCAACACATACTACTCTGAGTCACCATATACTAATCTGAGATTCACTTTCTTGCAGGCATTCACAGTAGATCAAAGAAATACACTAGAATCAATTAAAAACTACACACAAAGACTGACAAACAACCAATATGCAAAAGACAAACTGAGCAAATGCAATCGATGGATGGATGATGAAAACATGAGTTATAGGTCCTTGAAAATGAGTACATTGGTTCAGTGTTGAGGTGAGTGAAGTTATCCACGCTGATTGGATAAAAGTTCCTGAACCTAGTGGTGTGCTCTCTTACTGGAATTCATTGGATCAGTGTGCACAGATCCTATTTCATACAGTTCTCAAGGTTAATGAATAACAAAATCATTGTCACATTTTCTCTAATCACTTGAGACTTTCCAGTATCTGTCACTCTACATCTAGTGTCCTGATCAGCTGGAGTCTAATTGAAACATTTAGAAAAAAGTACAGAAGCTGCTAGAAATCTGAAAGAGAAACAGAAAGCTCTGGAAATACTTAGCGGGTCAGGCAGCATTCATAGAGATAAACAGACAATGCTTCAGATCTGTGACCTTTTGGCAAAACGGATTCCTTATAGATCGAAGGATAAACCAGGAGCTCTGGCCTCAGACTGACAGAATAGCCTTTGGCAATCACACAGGCTCAGACTATAATTCAGAGCAATAGACTAACACAATAGAGATGAGGCATTCAGTCCTTCGATTTTGACCTGGATCTTTTGAAGAGGCATTGAGTAATAGAGTATAGAAGCAGACCCTTCAGACCAACTTGTCCATGCTGACTATGGTGCCCATCAGACTCATCCCATTAGCCCAGGTTTGGGCCACATCCCTCTAAACCCTCCCCTATCCATGCACTTATCCAAATGTTATTTAAATGCTGTTGAAGATCTAACTTACTTTTTCCCACATACCTTTGTGTTTTTTTGTGGGTTTTTTTGGTTCAGGTATTTTTCCAATCCACTTTTGAACATTTCACTTGAACTTATTTTCATTGCCTTGTGAGAAACTGCGATCCCTTCCCTAGTTCCCGGAATCTTTTTCCCTGTTGTTCTCCATCCTCTAGCCTTTTGAACCAGTTTTTTTTAAAAACTCAAAAGTGATCTTTAAAACTACAAGGAGAACCCCTGACACTTTGATCCCCAGTGACCTTTCTGCCTAATTGGAAGAGTTAGGCTGCTGGAGTTATTTTCAGGCACTTACAGTTGAAAGCCAATTGCACTCATTTTCTGTCAGCAAACCTTTTAGCTAAAAAAGATGTTACCATCCCTGTGGGACAGCTTTTTCCTTGGATCTGAATCTGGAGTAGTGCATCTGAAACTCTTCTAATCAATTTAAGTGGCTCAGAAGTATTTATTGTCATCATCTTTGACTTAATAAGTGGAAACAGAACACTTGTGTTTGAGACACAGAGGTGGGATTTCTGAATGAGGTTGTATGTAGGTTAGTTGGTTTGGGGCTTGAAGCAGAATATTGTCGTTAAAGGTTCGTAGTTCACTTATGGTTGGGACCTGCTTGTCTTCATCTTTTCATTTCACAATCTCAATATTTATTGCTTATTTGTTTATTGTTTCCTTCTTTTTGTATTTGCAGATTGATCTTGCACACTGGTTGAGTGCCCAGGTCGGTGTGGTCTTTCATTGATGCTCTTGCGGTTATTATTCTATTACGGATTTATTGAGTATGCCCACAAGAAAATGACTCTCAGGGTTGTATCTGGTGACATATATGCACTTTGATAATAAATTTTCTTTAAACTTTGATATAAAATGTGTATCTTAGAGCCTGTCTACCCTCTCAAGTAAATGAGAAAGAGTGAAGACCACTACAGCATAGAAAAAGGCCCTTTGGTCCAAATAGTCTGTGCCAAACACTTAATCTGCCTTGTTCTATCAACCCGCACCTGGACCGTAGCCCTCTGTATGCCTCCTGTCTATATCTTATGGAACCCGTATCCATCACAGCCCATCACACAGTCATACCACTCGGCAAGTGAAGAAGTTCCTCCTCAAGTTGCCTTTAAACATTTCGTCTTAACCTCTAGTTCCGGTCTCAACCAACCTCAGTGGAAAAATTGCCTGCTTGCACCTACCCTATCTATGCCCCTCATAATTTTATCTACTACCTTGTTGAGATGGTGCTGTCCATGGTGGGGAGTGCTGCACGCAGGATGGAACAGGGAGTGTGCACTACCCTGTACAGTCCCTTGAGTGTTGAACTTCCCACTGCAAGCCATGAAGAAACCAGTCCCAGCCAGGATACCTCCTACAGTGCATCTGTAGAAGATTGAGTGTTTCATGATGTGTCACATTGACACCTGAAGCTTCTGCAGTGTAGCAGCTTAGAGGGCAGTCAAGTGCCTGGACTTTACCTGAAGAGACAGAAGTATACAAGTAATAATTATGTTTCCCCATCCTATAGTCATGTCTAGTGCAAGTTCATTCACATATTTGCATGCAAACTATCTTCCAAGCAGCTGTTAAGAAGTTGCAAACATTTTGTGTATTATTTTGATATAAGGTACGGTCCATCTATGGGAGATCTGATAGAGGTTTATAAGATAATGAGAGGCATAGACAGAATGGACAGACAATACCTTTTTCCCAGGGTTGAAATGTCTAAAACCAGGTGGCAAGCATTTAAAGTGAGAGAGGTAATTCCAAAGGAGATGTGAGGGGCAAGCATTTTACTCAGTGAGTGGGGAGTGTCTGGAATACACTGCCTGGGGTGGTGGTTGAGGCAGAGACATTAAACTTTTAGGAGACGTGTAGAAAGTTTCATGAATATGAGGAAAATGGAGTGATATGGACAATAAGTAGGCAGAAGCAATTAGTTGGCCATTTGATTACAAAATTAACTGGTTTGGCACTTTGCTGTGGGCCAGAGGGTCTGTTCCTGTGCTGTACTCTTCTACGTTCTATATTCTATCCACAGAAACTGATAGGTTGTTACAGTTTCACTTTCCTGCTAATAGATTTGGATGTTTATTTAGCATGAAGCAGCAATTAGATGCTCTTCTGGAGAATGATGAAATGAAGCTCTAGATTAATGTGTGCTGCATGATGCGCCTATTGGACAAATTGATTGTTCCAAAACGCTAGCGAGAATCTGTAATCAGCTTTCAGGATGGCGCTTGTCTGACTTGAGAATTGCAGGCCCACTGGTTGCCATGGTGATCTCCCTGCACAATACTGGACTGGGTGTGCATCTAGAGTGGTCACAACGCATATAGTTTGAAAAAATATATATAGTAGTGTGGCTATTGTTTTTCAGTCTGTGCCTCTCCCTGTACCGGAGGTGGAACAGCTCTACTGATGTAAACTTCCGTGAGCAAACTTGCAATGAGGGATCTGATGGCCTGCAGAGTCAGGATAAGTTAAATACAACCTTACAATTTCTGCTCAAGAATTTACATTTTCTGCTCATGTTACAAACACCTTCACTATCCTTCCATCTACAACTTCCTATTCTTTGTGCATGATCTCGTCAGATCTGCATGTTACATCGCATGTTGCAATGCCTTCTGCTTGTCTCATCACACATTCTGCTTACGACATCACACATTTGCTCTTGACATCACAGGTTTGCTCATGACATCATACTTTCTGCTTGTGACATCACACTTTCTGCTCAAGATATCACACGTTTCTCTTGTGATGTCCAGACCCCGGTGACATCAGTAGTGTGGAATACTGTGAGTCTAGTTCACTGAATCATTGGCGAGACCATCAGCGGGAGGGGGAGGAGCTGAGCTGCGTGTCCTCGGCTGTGCACGGACCAGCCCCTCATGCTGCCGGATTGCCACTTGCAACTGCCCAGGGGAAGAGACGCTTGTGACGGTGTAGCACGGCATGAGGCCATGCTGATATGTGGGGCTAGCTGCTCTGGTTCGTGCAGCCCTCCAGTGTTCATCTGGAGAAAGACAAGCTGGAGTGCTTTCACCTGCGGCTGCAAACTAGCACGTGAGGATCGGACTGCTTACCAACAATATCCCATGCACCATCAGCCCACAGGACATGACACTCAGGGACTTGAACTATATTATTTTTGACTATATGTTTACTGCTATCATAATTATATGGCCGGCAGTGGAGGTCAAGTCATTGGGGGTATTTAAAGCAGAGATTGATAGGTATCTGAGTAGCCAGGGCATCAAGGGTTATGGTGAGAAGGCGGAGGAGTGGGACTAAATGGGAGAATAGATCAGCTCATGATAAAATGGCGGAACAGACTCGATGGGCCGAATGTCCAACTTCTGCTCCTTTGTCTTATGGTCTTATATGTACTATATGACTCTTGTGCTGTGTACGACTGTTATTACTGTGTTTTGTACCTTAGTTCCGGCGGAATGTTTTTTTGTTTGGCTGCATTCATGTATGGTTGAATGACAATTAAATTTGAACTTGAGCTTTCTGCTTACGGCATCATTCATTCCGTTCATGACATCAGACTTTCTGTTCATGACATCTGCTGAAGTTTTGATTCATTCTCACTAAAAGGATCAGCAAAGTTCCAGCCTCAGTCACCACTTCCATCATCTCTCTCTCACCTATTGCCTGCCAGGTCCTACCACAGCCCTGCCACTTACCTCTTTATAGTGGCTATCTCTCTTTTATCTCTAACTGAATGGGCTTAACCCAAAACGTCGAGTTCATCTCTCTCTACGGACTCTGCCTCACCTGCTGAATTCCTCCAGCACTTTTTGTTGCCCTGGATTCCAGCTGCTGCAGTCTCTTGCGCCTCCTAAATGTTCTACTTATGGGTTGGAATGTGAATGGGCAGCACGGTAGTGAAGCAGTTAGCAAAACACTTTACAGTTCCAGTGATCTGGGTTCATTTCCCGCCTCTGCCTGTAAGGGGGTTTGTATGTTCTCCCCGTGACGGCATGGGTTTCCTCCGGCTGGTCCTGCTTCCTCCCACGTTTCAAATATGTACCGACTGGTAGGTTTGTAAATTATCCCGTGATTAAGCTAGGATTAAATCAGGGGATTGTCGGGTTTGCATGGCTCAAAGCGCCAGAAGGGCCTATTCCCAAGCATCCCACCTCTCCCGGAAGTTCCGGGAGTCTCCTGCATATTGATAGAGGCTCCCTAACGCCCGGAAGTTATGTACAATATCCTGGAAATCGATTTTTTTGAGAAAGAAAGGGAGAACGAGAGCGAGAACGAGAGCAAGAGCAAGCATCCTGATTGGTCTCTCTTCGTGCTAAGTAGACCTATCAGTTTTCTCTGTGGGCAGGCTTTACAGTCGACCTCAAAAATAATGACAGTGTTGCTCGCTGCACTGTTTGCAATGGTGACTTTTCTATTGCCAATGGTGGGTTAAAATGTAAAAGACACGTTGAGGTGAGTTTAACAGGTGTCATTCGGTCATTAGCATAGCTAACGTTATTTAAACTAGCTAGCTGGCTGCTAAGGAGCTACTCTATTGATGTCCTACGTGATGAGGCCAAACTCCCTGTAGACTTGCTTAAAGTTGTAATAGAATAAACATGATAGGCATCCGTTAGTCTCATGAGACCATGGATTTGCGCCTTGGAAGGTTTCCAGGGCGCAGGCCTGGGCAAGGTTGTATAGAAGACCAGCAGTTGCCCATACTGCAAGTCTCCCTTCTCCATGCCACCAATGTTGTCCAAGGGAAGGGCATTAGGACCCATACAGCTTGGCACCAGTGTCGTCGCAGAGCAATGTGTGGTTAAGTGCCTTGCTCAAGGACACACACGCTGCCTCAGCCAAGGCTCGAACTAGCGACCTTCAAATCACTAGACGAATGCCTTAAACACTTGGCCATGTGCCAACACAACATGATAATATGATATAATATAATATATGTACATATTTTAATGTCACATTTTCTGCAAATACCCAACTTGGTTTACAGATTAGACAAAATCACTAAACAAAGTATTACATACTCTCTTGGAGGTCGACTGGGGGGGGGGGAAGATATGGGGTTGCAGGGGGCGGGGGTGCTACCTCCCTGAAATGAGTTTTTGCAGAGTGGGATGTCTGTATTCCACACTGTGTCTCAATAAATAAATAAATAAACCCAGTCTCTTGCTTGCTAGCTATGGATGACAGAGTGGAATGCAAACAACACTCAGAAGTGATGGGGAGGATCTACAGAGGATACAGGGAATGTGTTGCATTGGTTTAGCTTCCTTCAAAATCAATCAAGTAAAGTAGAATAGGGACTAGTTCATTAATATTAGTAAAGGTGGGCAGTCTTTGCAGGTCTCAGCAGATGTGAACTAAATTTAGGATTGCAACATTCTTAATAATAGGAGAAAGAACACCGAAAACTTTACCAAGATCAGGGAGAACTGATTTTGGGGGTGTGTATTCTGACCTGCCTGGATCTGCCCAGATAAACCTGCAACTGGATGGCTCCTGAGCAGAGTCTGTAGTACAACATTCAGAACACTAAACCTCAGGATCCCTCCATTGCCCTACTATACGGGAATAAAACGCACTATGTCTGCATTAAGCCAAAGATGTTACATTCAAACTTGGACGTCTGAATGCTGTCAGGAAAGGGAGAGATCAGCTCTCGGGAGAAAGACAAGTAGGATTTTTGTTTTGAGTTAAATAAAGAATTATTTAAGCCTTTAATTATTGAAGATGCATACTCAATGTCCCAGGAACAGCTTAGAGTCATAGAGTCATTGAACACTACAGCATGGAAACAGGCTGTTCAGCCCTTCTTGTTCATGTCAAACCATTAATCTGCCTAGTCACATCGACTCCACCCTGAACATAGCTCTCCATATCTCTTCCATCCATGTATCTATCGAAATTTCTCTTAGCTGTTGAAATTCACCCTGCATCCACCACTTCCACTGGCAGCTCATTCCACACTCTCACATCTCTCTTAGTTCTAGTCTCACCCAACCTCAGTGGAAAAAGTCTGTTTGCATTTACTCTATCTATACCCACTCCTAATTTTGTATACTTCTGTCAAATCTCCCCTCAATCTCTACATTCTAGAGAATGAAGTCTTAACCTATTCAACCTTACCCTAAAACTCAGATCGTCAAGTCCAAGAAACATACTTGCAAATTTTCTCTGCACTCTTTCAATCTTATTTAAATCTTTCCTGTAGGTAGGTGACCAATATACTCCAAATTAGGCTTCACCAATGTCTTTTACAATTTCAACATAACCGCAAATCCTATACTGAATTCATTGATTTATGAAGGCCAACATGCCAAAAACTTTCATTACAGCCATATCTACCTGTGACACCACTTTCAATGAATTATGGACCTACAGTTCCAGATACCTTTGTTCTACCACACTCCTCAGAGCCCTACCATTCACCATGTACAACTTACCCTGGTTGCTCCTTCCAAAGCACAACAGCTCACACTTGTCTGTATTAAATTTCATCTGCCATTTTACAGTCCATTTCAGCAGTAGGTCTAGATCCTGTTTTAATCTTTGATAGTCTTTCTCGCTGTCCACTACATCCCCATACGTAGCATCATTTGCAAATTTGTTGATCCGGTTTAACACATTATCATCGAGATCATTGATATTGATGGCAGAAAAACAACCCAGCACTGATCCCTGCAGTATGCCACTCGTCACAGGTCTCCAGTCCGAGCAGCAACTTTCTACTACCACTTTCTGGCTTCTCCACAAAGCTATGGTCTTATTTAATATTGCCTCATCTTCAATGCTGAGCGACTGAACCTTCTTGACCAACTTCCCATGCAGGACCTTGTCAAAGACCTTACTAAATTCCATGTAGACAACATCCACTGCCTTCCTTGGTAACTTTCTTGAAAAACTCTATAAAATTAAGTTATCATGACTTACCACACAAAAAGCCATGTTAACAATCCCTAACCATTCTCTGTCTATCTAAATACTTATATATCCAGACACTGAGAATAATTTCGAATAGCTTCCTCACCACTGAAGGTCACTGGCCTATAATTTCCTGACTTATGCAATTTCTGCACTAGCCTACGTCCTGCCTGATGATAGCTGCAACGAGATGGCATATGAAGATACTCAGGTTAAATTAAACCTTTATTACAAATCATAAAATGAGAATATTCAGATGTTATCAACTTGACTCTCAAGGCCAATATGGCCAATTTATAAAATAAAATTGCTTTTAAAACCTTCAAACCAAATGCCTTAATGCTTTTGTGTCTTACTAGCATTTGTTTCCAATTCCTTTTCAACCATAATCCATAAGTCATTGGAGCAGAATTAGGTTAGTTAGCCCATCATGTCTGCTCTTTAATTCCACCACAGATGGTTTATTATCCTCTCAATCCATTCTTCTGTCTTCTCCCCATAACCTTTGGCACCCTTATTAAATAGAGCCTATCAAACTACGTTTTAAATGCCTTGGCCTCTACAGATTCACCACCATCAGGCTAAAGAAATTCCTCCTCATCTCTGTTCTAAAAGCATGTCCTTCTATTCTGATTCTGTGCCTCTGGTCCAAGACTCCCCTTCTATAGGAAACATTCTCTCCATGTCCACTTTATCTCAGCTTTTCAACATTTGACAGGTTTCAAAGAGCTTCCAACACCACCATTCCTTTTAACTCCAGCGGGTGCAGGCCCAGGTCCATCAAAATGCTCCTCATATGTTAACTATTTCATTCCTGGGATCATTCTCATGAACTTCCTATGGACCCTCTCCTAAAACTGTTCACAATGTTCCGTGTGGTCTGACCAATGCCTTATAAAGCCTCAGCATTATATCCTTGCTTTATATTCTAGTCCTCTCAAAATGAATGCTAACATTGCATTTGCCTTCAACCTGCAAATTAGCCTTTAGGGAATCTTGCACAGGGATTCCCTAGTCCCTTTGTACCTCTGAGTTCAGAATTTTTTCCCCATTTGGAAAATAGTGTTTACCTTTATTCCTTCTGCTGGTGATTGGGTGATTTCACATGAATTTTCAAGGCAATTCCAGTGCAGATTCAAAGATTACTACCCATCGATTTTGATGTATTGCAATCTGTTTCATGAAAGGGGATGACAGCAGTCAGTCTGGGGAGAAGAAATGGCATCTTGAACCAGCGGGGATAACTTCATTCATCTTCACTTGCCCCATCACTGAACTGTTTTTACAACCTATGGACTCACTTTCAAGGACACTTCATCTCATGTTCTCAATACGTATTGCTTATTCATTTGCTATTATTATTTCTTCTTTATTTTTGTATTTGCACAGTTTGCTGTCTTTTGCACATTGGTTGTCCACTTGGTGGCTACGGTCTTTCATTGATTCTATTGTGGTTATTGGATTTATTGAGCATGCCTGGAAGAAAGTGAATCTCAGGGTTTTATGTGGTGACATATACTTTTTGTACTTTGATAATAAATTTACTTTGATCTTTGAACTTTCAAAGTTCATTTTCCTCTCCTCCATTCTTAAGAAGGGAAGACGATCTAGCCCATTGAGCCTGTAGTGCTGTCCTTGGCTGCTCTGTGACCTACTTCCTGCCTTTTACCCCATATCCCTTGTTAACTGCAACCTATCAATTCCAAGTTTAAAATTAACAATTGACCTACATTAAGTGCCTTCCGCATTAGAGAATTACAAAGTCCCACCCCTACTCTTTGTGTGGAAACGTTAACTCCACTCCTCTAAAGCCCGGTTTCAATCATTAGACTTACTCTTCAGCAGAAATATTTATTTTCCTTTCTTATCTCTTCTGAAAGCTCAGTCATAGGTGTGAACAGTACCAATATTCTGTGCTGGCCCAACTACGTTGACATTATCGCTAAGAAAACTCACCAATGCTTCTACTTCTTCAGGAGGATAAAGAAATGTCAAGTCACATTTATTGTCATTTAACTATATACATTTATACCTTCACTGTAGTATACATAATACATATATAACACAATAACTTAAGAAAATAAGGATGAAATCTACTGATGGATTACACATAAACAAACTAAAATGCATAAATTAAATATTGTAAGGTACAGAACAGATCAACCAGTGACACAATGAATGCAGTGTGGCAGAGTATTCAGAAGCCTAATGACCTCAGGGAAGAAACTGTTTTGCATCCTGTCCCTATTGACCATAAAAAAGCATTCTCTTTGAATGCATCACAGCTTGTATGGCAACAGCTCTGCATGTGATGCGAGAAACTGCAGAGAGTTGAGGACAAAGCTCAGCACATCACAGGACCCAGCTTCCTCTCTATGGACTCTTGTCTATACTTCCCGATGCCTTAGTAAAGCAGCCAGCATAATCAAAGACCACATCCGCCCCAGACATTCTCTCCTCTCCCCTCTCCCATCAGGTAGAAGATACAAATTCCTGAAAGCACATAACCCGCCAGGGTTAAGGGCAATTTCTACCCCACTCTTATCAGACCCTTGACGGACAACTTGTACGATAAGGTGGAGCCTTCACCTTACAATCTACCTTGTTATGATCTTGCACTTTATCGCTTACCTGCATTGCACTTTTTGAGTAGCTTTTACATTTTATTCTGCATTGTTATTGTTTTACCTTGATCTACCTTAAGTCTCTGTGTAATGATTTGATCTGTATAAATACATTGGAAACTTTTCACTCTATCTTGGGACATGACAATAATAAAAGAATTCCGATAGAACTTATTCCTTAAGATGTTGGACAATAAATTCTTAGTTTGTTTTTGTGAAGTCAGGCAGATGTTAAATCCGTTTGATTCCAGTGATTGCACAATGAGTTAGTTTGTCGCATTGAGGTTGCCGTGATTTTTGTCTTTTTATTCCGCGACTCTCTAGCCGTGATCTTTGTCTTTTTGTTCCACAACGCTCTATTCTGATACACTCTGTGCTGTTTATGCACAGTTAAGTACCTAATAATGTGGCCATAGGAGCGGAAACTAGTTTGGTCTTCTGCTGCTGTAGCCCATCCACTTCAGGGTTTGACAGGTTGTGCTTTCAGAGATGCTCTTCTGCACACCACTGTTGTAATGCGTGGCTATTTGCATTACTGTCAGCTCGAAACAGTCTGGCCATTCTACTCAGAACTCTTTCATTAACAAGGTTTTTTCACCCACAGAACTTGCATTCACTGGGTGGTTTTTGTTTTCCGCACAATTCTCTATAAACTCGACAGAATAGTGTGCGTGAACATCCCAGGTGATCAGCAGTTTCAGAGATACTCAAACCACCCCATGAGGCAACAACAATTATTCCATGGTCAACGTCTCCGGTATCACATTTCTACCCCATTCTGATGTTTGGTCTGAACAACGACTGAACCTCTTGACCATGTCTACAGGCTTTTATGCATTGAGTTGCTGCCACATGAAAGGCACATTAGACACTTGCATTAACGAGCAGACCACTGAATGTACAGCTACATACAGCTGTGGTTCTGAAATCTAAAGGAATAACAGAGAATCTGTTGTATTTATTGCATTTATAAAGCATGTTTTGCTTCATAAGGGTCCCAACGCTTGAAGATTATGAAGCACCTATGAATTGTAACCACCATTTCTGTAAACTGAGTATACCTTGCAGACAAATTGCTAGCATTCAATCCTAAATAGTTTGATGATGGTTTAAGTATTAATTATTGGTTAGCACAGGCACAGCTGGGTACATGATAATGAAAGGCCCCACCTGTAGGATATGATGGAGTAGGTTTGCAGCATAGCTAGGGGCAGAGACTGGTCGCATGCTACCAGGTTCAGCAACAATTTTTACCTTTCAACTATCAGGCTCCTGAACCTGTGTGGATAACTTCACTCACCCCAGCGTTAATCATTGAACTCAACCAATGGACTCGCTTTCAAGGACTCTGAAACTTGTGTTTTTAGTATTATTTATTTACTTATTTATTATTATTATTATTAGACCATAAGACCAGAAGACATAGGAGCAGAATTAGGCACTTGGCGTATCATGTTTGGTCAGCCATTCAATTTTAGCTGATCCTATTTCCTCCCCTCAGCCCCAGTCCCTGGCCTTCTTCCCATAACCTTTGTTCCAATCAAGAAGCTATTATTCTCTGCCTTAAATACACCCAACGACCTGGCCTCCACAGCTGCCTGTAGTTACAAATTTCACAAATTCACCACCCTCTGGCTAAAGAAATTTCTTTGCATATCTGTTTTAAATAATTGTCTGTCTATCCTGAGGCTGAACACTTTTGTCCTAAATTCCCCCGCCATGGCAAACAACCTTTCCACATCTACCGTCTAGGCTAGTGGTCACCAACCGGTCGATCTTTGAAACTTTCCCAGTAGATCCCAAAAAAAAGAAAAATAAATAAATACACAAATACTGTTGTAATGTAAGCATTATAAAAATAAGTAATACTAATTAGGATAATGGTAATATAGCAATACTCCAGCTACTGAAAGCTGTAAAGAGAGATTGTTTCCGGGTTGCGGGGTTTCAGTTCCGTTCTTTCTGCCCAGTGTGCATGTGTATAGCACCCCCACCATGCAACGCGGTAGAAAAGACCGGAAGTAAAACCCCACAACCCAGAAGCAACTTCTCTTTACAAACAGCTTTCCATAGCTGCATAGTGGGAGTATTGCTATATTACCATTATCCTAATTTGTATTAACTTATCTTTATGATGTTCACATTACAACACTTCTCCCCCTTTAAATTCCAACATTCCCCAAATGTAAAAGAACTGAGAAACAAAAAACAGTAGTGTCATTATCTTGCGTACCTCTGAAACTTATATTAGTGTCTCAGTAACAGCTTACCAATACAAAACACCTGAAAAACGTGGCAGATTCAACATTCAGTCTAACAAAGGAAACTGTCCATTCAAATGTTCAGTCTGTCAGGAGGTTTGTGAGGGCGCTGTGCTGCAACAGATGAAAATTATGAAATCTAAGTACAGGAGCTGTCTTACTGACAGACATCTCAGAGACTGTCTCAAACTGGCTGTCTGTAGTTATGAGCCAAATTTCAGCCCCAGTCATCACACTGAGTGGAACAGTCAATTTTTATCCATTTATTTTTCGTGTTGAAATCAAATTAAATAATGAAATATAGAATTAAAGGTGTAATGTGACCATTATAAAAATAAGTAATACTAATTAAGATAATGATAATATAGCAATACTCCCGCTACGGAAAGCCGTTTGTAAAGAGAGGTTGTTTCCTGGTTGCGAGGTTTTACTTCCGATCTTTTCTGCCTAGTGCGCATGCGTGTGACTAAACGATTTAGTAGGTCAATCTTGCCTTTCACTAAGGCCAAGGTAGGGGATCTTGGGCATAAAAAGGTTGACGACCAGTAGAGTAGGCCTTTCCACATTTGAAAGGTTTCAATGAGATCTCCCCTCATCCTTCTAAATTCCAGTATGATAACCCTATCATTCTCGGACTCTCCTTGTGAACCACCTCTGAACCCTCTCCAATGCCAACACATTTTTTCTTAGATGGGGAGCCCAAAACTGATCACAGTACTCAGAGAGAAACCTCGCCAGTGCCTTATAAACCTTAGCATCACATCCTTGATCTTGTATTCTAGACCTCTTGAAATGAATGCTGTCATTGCATTTGCCTTCAGCCTGACTCAACCTGCAAGTTAACCTTAAGGATGTCTTCACAAGGACTCCCAGTCCATTTGCATCTCAGATCTTTGGATTTTCTCCCAGTTTACAAAATAGTCTGTGCATTTCTTTCTTCTACCAAAATGCATGACCATGTATTTTCCAACACTGTATTTCATTTGCCACTTCCTTGCCCATTCTGCTCATCTGTCTAAGTTCTTCTGTAGCCTACCTGTTTCCTCAACACAACCTACCCCTCCACCAATCTTCATATTATCTGCAAACTTGGCAACAAAGTCATCTATTCCATCATCTAAATAATTGATACACAGCATAAAAAGAAATGCTCCCAAAACTGGCCCCTGAGGAACATCGCTATTCACAGGCAGCCAACCGGAAAAGGATCCTTTTATTCCCACACTCTGTGTCCTACCAATCAGTCAATGCTCTAACTGAGCCAGTAATACCATGGGCTCTTAACTTGGTAAGCAGCCTCATGTGTGGCACCTTGCCAAAGGCTTTCTGAAAGTCCAAATATACAATATCCATTGCATCCCCTTTATCTATCCTACTTGAAACTTCCTTAAAGAAATCCAACAGGTTTGCCAGGCAAGATCTTTCCTTAAGGAAACCATAAACAAGAGAAAATCTGCAGATGCTGGAGGTTTGAGCAGCACATACAAAATACTGGAGAAACTCAGCAGGCCAGGCAGCATCTATGGAGAAAAAGTACAGTTGGCATTTCGGGCCAGTCCTGCCGAAGGGTTTTGACCCGAAACGTCAACTGTACTTTTTTTTCTATAGACGAGTTCCTCCAGCATTTTGTGTGTGTGTTGCTTAAGGAAACCATACTGACTTTGTCCTATCTTGTCCTATGTCTCCAAGTACTCCATAACCTCATCCTTAACAACTGACACCATCATCTTCTCAGCCACTAAGGTCAGGCTAACTAGTCAATAATTTCCTTTCTGCTTCCTTCCTCCTTTCTTAAAGAGTGAGTTGATATTTTCAATTTTTCAGTCCTCTTGCACCATGCCACAGACCAGAGATTTGTTTCTTTTTGTATTTGTCTTTGTGTGTAGTTTTCATTGATTCTATTGTACTTTGTTCTACTGTGGTGCCTGCAAGAAAATTAATCTCAGCGTAGTATTTGGTGACATATACATATTTTCATAATAAATTTACTTTGATCTTTGAACACATAATTAAAATCAGTTGCAGTCTTAATACTTCTGGCATATGTCATGAAATTTCCTGTTTTTTGGCAGTAGTACTTTGCAATACATAATAATAAAAACTATAAATAACAATAAGTATATATATTTTTAAATACTTAAATATGTAGTGCAAAAAGAGGAAAAATAATTGTAAGGTAGTGTTTATGGGTTCATTGACCATTCTGAAATCTGATGGTGTAGGGAAAGAAGCTGTTCCTGAAACACTGAGTGTGTCCTGAAACACTGAGACTCCTGTGCCTCCTCCTTGATGGCCGAAATGAGAAGAGAGACATGTGTTAAATGATGGGGGTCCTTAGTGATGGATGCAGTTCGGAAAAGCTTTGAATAGTACCTTGGACTCAATGCTGAATTGAATAATTCGATTCCACCCGCTCCTCTGGCCACATGTCCCACACTCCTTGTGCTCCTCATGAATTAGTGAAGACTGAAAAACAAACATGAGGAAAAATGTCTTTGAACCTGAGTCGGGGGATAATTTCTATCCACTCGAGGGAGCACAGCACACCTTGATTTAACGTCATATCTAAAAACAATACAGCAGTCTATGCTATACTGAGAGTGTCAGGCTGGATTTGTGTGACCAGGGATCTACAGTGGGATTTGAACCCACAAACTTATGCCTCGTTGAGGTGTGCGTGAGGCCCACAGAGACACAGCTGGCTCATGTAGAGGGACAGGAGTCTGCTGTTATGTGGACAGATTCTCCCAGAGGCAATTGTGATGCCTAATGCTTTTACTACAGAGAAATCTGACAACAGAGGCAACTGTGAAAGGGCTATGTATTTGCCTTAGCCAAGAACAAGCCAAAATGTGAATATCTTCGAGACAACACTTTGTGAGGGACAGAAACTACCAACAGGAAGATGTTTCAGGAACATCAGGACTAGGACTGTCAGACTGGGTAACAGCTACTTCCCTCAGGCTGTGAGACTAATGAATACCCTGCCACCACCGAGGTCTTGTCACTAGGAGTTTATTGTTTACTGTTTACCTGTGCTGTGCACTACATGCATTTTTAAATTGTACAGAATGGTGCAAATGTCTTGGGCATATATATATAGATAGACATAGATAGATAGATATAGCTAGGGTACCTAGGACTTTTGTACAGTACTCCAGTAATTTTGTGTATTGCACTGTACTGCTGACACACAAAAGAAAACAAATTTCATGACATGTGTGAACGATGATAAACCTGATTCTGATATGTGTCTCTTTTGTGGACCAAGAGTGGGAAGGGAGCAGGGCGAGGAGAATGATGTTTGGGAAAAGAAGGGAGAGGGGAGGGAGTGGGAAGCAAAGTTCAAAGTAAATCTATTATCTAAGTACGTGAACGTCATCATAAACATCCCTGAGAATACATTCTGTAATCAATAAGTCACTTGTTTGGATTCAAATGACCTTCCCTGTGTCTCAGGGCTGGGTGTGTCTTCACCTGTTGCACTCCTTCTCTGCCACTTGTCCCACACCCGTCTTGCAGCACACCACCCTCGCCATTCCCTACACCCGTCGCTCCCAACAAACTTATAAACTTGCTCTTCGCTCCACGTTGACAAATATAGTACTGTGCAAAAGTTTTAGGCACCCTTGCTATATATATATATATATATTATATATGTGCCCAAGACTTTTGTACCGTACTGTATATTAGTTATAATAGGACGATGTTTGGGAAACAGAAATAAGAGTACATACAAACAAGAGAAACCTGCAAATGATGGAAATCCGAGCAACACACACAAAATGCTGGCGGAACTCAGCAGGCCAGGCAGAATCTATGGGAAAAAGTACAATTGACGTTTCGGGCTGTAACCGTTCAGCAGAAACCCTTATACAATACTGTACTTAATTAACTTATTTGTGGTAATATTTTGTTTTATTTGTTGTATGTATATGTCTTGTGGTGACCATGGTCCAGAGGAATGTTGTTTCATTTGGTTGTGTGTACAATACTGTGCAAAAGTCCTAGGCATGCTTGCTATACAGTATATGTATGTGTCTAAGACTTTTATACAGTACTGTGGGGACAGTCGGATGACAAGACACTTGAATTTGAACTTGAATTTGAAACAAGACTTCAAAGCTTGTCAATGATTTAGCATGTTATCTTTCTGATTGCAACCTTACTGGCCAGAGGTTGTGGTATGTCATTAATGGAATTAATGCTATATTCTTGATATATGACCTTGGGCTTGAACCTGTCTGATGAACCTCATAAAGCGGAGTTGCTGAAGGAGCTTCAGAATTAGCTGTCTTGAGGTGGCATGGCACTTAACCACGAGATAGCAATAAGCTTGAAGGAATGCACAGAAAATTAACAAGAATGTTGCTAGGACTTGAGTCATAGGGGAAGTTTGAACAGGTTAGGACTTTCTTCCCTGGCGTGCATGAGAATGAGAGGAGATCTTTCAGAGGTATATAAAATTATGAGTGGTGAATGCTCGCAGGATTATTCCTGTCAGATTGGGTGAGACTGGAACTAGAGGTCGTAAGTTGAGCATGAAAGACGAAATGTTTAAAGGGAATCTGGGGCGAGATTTCTTCACTCAAAGGGTTGGGGCCAGTGTGTAATGAGTTGCCAGCAGAAGTGGTTGATGCGGATTCAAATGTTACATTTAAGAGAAATTTGGATATGGATGAGGGAGATATGGAGGGTTATGGTCCAGGTGCAGTAGATGGAATTAATCAGAAGATCAGGTTTGCATGAACTAGATGGGTTGAAGGGTCTGTTTCTGTCCACAGTAAGTCCATTGTAGTGTAAAGTGGTCACAGTCCTGCTATATTTGAAGTAGTAATGAGGGTTGTGCAGGTTGATTCAATAAGTGAATGGTTGAAAGGAATAGCCTTCTCGAGGCAGCACCTCATATAAATATTAACACTGGTGATGAGGGATGTATTGGGCTGAGTCCACTATCGTCTGCAGCTTCATATTCAAATTGCCATCCCGGACCACGATGAACAAGTCAGGATACTTTCAGCAGTGCTTCCCTGGAAGCTTGTTCAAGTGTTAAATGACACGCCGAACTTTCTAAAAAAGTTGGGACATTGGTTTGCCTTCCTTGCGACTGCATTTGGTTCACGTTCAAGCTCAGTCTCAAGGTTATTGTCATTCAACCATTCAGTATGGAGCAATATCTCATGCACATATACATAGCTCGGGTGCTTAAGATTTTTGCACAGTACTGCTGCTGCTGCAAAAAGGGTCAAATTTCATGACATATGTGAGTGATGATAAACCTGATTCTGATATGGGTCTCTATTGTGGACTGAGAGCGGGAAGGAGGCAGGGAAAGGAGAATAATGATTTGGAAAAGGAGAAGGTAAAAGACAGGGAGTGGGAAGCACCAAAGAAACAATCTGTAATGACCAATAAATCAATAGTTTGGAATCAAATGACCTTGCCTGGTGTCTCAGGATGGGTGAGTCTGCAATCACACCACCACCCTAGCACTCCTTCTCTGCCCCTGTCCAACACCCCTCCATCGTTTCTCCACCCTCGCCATTGCCAACATCCTTTGCTCATGCCAGATTTACAAACTTGCTCCCTGCTCCACCTTGACAAATACAGTACCGTGCAAAAGTCTTAGGCACCCTGGCTACAGTATATATCTGTGCTTACGACTCTTGCATTGTGAAACAACGATCCTCTGCACAACATAGTACATATATCTCACACACAGCACAAAGTAATATTACCACAAAAAATTAACAAATAATAAATATATTACAGAAGATTGACATTTAGCATAAAGTGCACTTACAACACAAGTTAAAAAGTAAACGGCGTAACACTAGTAGAGTTAGTGGGACCAGAATAGATCATCCGATATGTTAACACTCAGGAATTTTAAGATGCTGACTTTCTCCACCACTGATCCCCCAATACACTGTAGAGTGGTGCAGGTTCACCCTCCTGCCCCTTCCTGGAGATGAACTAGGGAAGGGGAAAGTTTGCGTATGGGATAAGCTCCAGCAATATCCAATTTCATGTAAACCAATCTAGATATTGTGTGAATGTCACAAGTGCTATTTTGACCATTCTTCACACAAAGTCAGCTGCGGTTTTATTTGTCTATCTAAGCACTTCCAGTGATGGGAATCTCATAAAGTGGCAAAGAGTCTTTTCAGAACTGATCCAATTTCCATAAAATCAGGAATCATATTAGAGAGCACTTAAAGGTGTCAATGTACATGTGTGTCTCTTCAAATACCTCTTTGTAATTGTATCTGGTTCACTGCAGCTGTAATGTGCAGTCTTATGAACAAAAGACCCATATATAAATTCTCTCTTATAGATAAACTCATTGCCTCTGTTAGCATCCCTGAGAACGTGTGCACCTTCCCTATAGAAGAAATGTTATCTTGACATCGGTTTAAAACTCTTGACAAGGAGATTATTCATCACACTGGCGCCATCTTTGACACTGAGATGTACTTCCAACTACACTGTCATCATAACCGCGTTTTAATCTCCATTGTCATCTGTGCCTTTGTTAACTCAAGGCTTTACAATTCTAACATGTTGCGAGTAGTTGAAGGGTGGAAGTTCAAAGTTCAAGGTATATTCATTATCAAATGTATATGTCATCATATGCTACCCTGAGATTTATTTCCTTGCAGGCATTCACAGTAGAACAAATAAATACAATGGAATTAATGAAAGATACACGCAAACATGACCGACAGCCAATGTGCAAAAGAAGACAATCTGTGCAAACACAGAAAAAAACAAATATCAGAATCAGTAAATAAATAAATAGACAAATGAATGGATGGATAAATAAATAGATAAATGAACAAACAAACAAATAAATAAGTCTGAGGACATGAGTTGTCGAGTCCCTGAAGGTGAGTCCGTAGGTTTCAAAGGTACATTTAATGTCAGGGAAATGTATACAATATACATCCTGAAATGCTTTTTCTTCACAACCATCCACAAAAACAGAGGAGTGCCCCAAAGAATGAATGACAGTTACATGTTAGAACCCCAACTTCCCTCCTTCCCGCGTGTAAACGACAGCGAGCAACAATCCCCACTTCCCCCACTGGCAAAAGAAACCCATCAGCACCCCACCACTGAGCACTCAAACCCGCAGCAATGACACAGACTTGCCGTATCCCAAAGACTACTCATTCACCCAGTATTCGACATACCACAGACTCTCTCTCTCCCCAATAAGATGTCTCCGTTTCACAGCGAGAGGGGAGGCATAACAAAACAACTCGCTGGTTTATGAAGTTAAAAGCCTGTTGCGTCGTTTTTTCCGAGCTCTGTGCCCAAAGATCTCAGGTCTCTGGCCAGACAGCTGTAGATCTTCTGACTCCCACGACACACCGAGCTCGTTCCAGGGCACCGGCCTGCAATCCGCCCACCTCCAGAGCCACAAGATCTCGGACCTACGAAGGCGAGCGAAGCTGTTAGGAAGTGCCCTTGGCATACTGAATAACGGTCCGTCGTGAAACCCCGAGAGTGGGTCCCATTCCCCAGAGAACTGAAATCAGGGTGTAACTCCAGGTCAGGATCTTCAAAAGAACCTGAAACAGAAAAATAGCGATATTAAAGATAGAAATACAGTTGTTTCCAAAGATGCAAACAAAGGAGCCACCGTTAGGCACCATTGACTCTCCTAAGCTACTACTCCAGGAATCAGTTCAGTGTTACGGTGAGTGAAGTTATCCAATCTGGTTCAGGAGCCTGATGGTTGAAGGGTAATATCTGTTCTTGATCTTGGTGGTGTAGAGCCTAAAGGCTCCTGTACCTTCTTCTCTATGGTAGCAGCAAGAAGAGAGCATGGCCTGGATGGTGGGGTCCTTGATGATGGATGCTGCTTTCTTGTGGCAGCGCACTTTGTAGATGTGCCCAATGCTGGAGAGAGAGCTTTCCCTGTGGTGGACTGGACTGCATCCATTACTTTTGCAGGCTTTTCCACACCTTTGATGTGGAGGGGATGCTCACTGAGGCTCAGCCCACAAATTGTCGTGCCTTTGAGCTGAACAAATTAACTGAATGTTAGATTGATCTTGGATCAGGTTAAAAGGTTGGCACAACACCATGGGCTGCAGGGCCTGTACTGTGCTGTAGTGTTCGATGTTCTATGTTAAATGCATTGCACTGCTTCACTGCTTGCCCTTGCGTATAAAGAGAGAGGACATAAAAAATGATTTTAACATTGCTCATATCATGCCACAAAGTTGGTTTGTGTATGAACAACATAACTATTAGCTTGGCAGAATTGCATGGATACTCACCTCTTCTACTGCCCATGCATGAGGAGGAATTTCTTTAGTCACGTGTGTGGTAAATTTGTGGAACTCATTGCCATAGACAGCTGTGGAGACCAAGTCACTGGGTATATAATGGCTTTATAAGCTACTGGTCAGACTACACTTGGAGTATTGTGAATGGTGTTGGCTCCCTTTGCTAAGAAAGGATATGCTGGCATTGGAGAGGGGGCAAAGGATGTTCACGAGAACGATCACAGAAATAGAAAGATTTATGTATAGGGAGTGTTTGTTGTGCTGGGCCTATACTTGTTGGAGTTTAGAAGAATGCGGGCAATGTCATTGAAACCTAGTGACTGTTGAAAGGCATAGATAGAGTGAAAAGTGGGAAGAATGTTTTATATAGAGGGGGAGTCTAGAACCTGGAGGCACTACCTCAAAATAGAGAGACGTTATTTTAGAACAGAGAAGAAGTAAAATTTCTTTAGCCAGAGGGTGGTGAATCTGTGGAATTCATTGCCACAGGCAACTGTGGAGGCCAAGTCACTGGGTAAATTTAAAGCTGAACTTGATAGGTTCTTGTTTAGTAAGGGGATCAAAGGTTACAGGGAGAATGCAGGAGAATGGGGTTGAGAGGAATAATAAATCAGCCATGATGGAATGGCAGAGCAGACTCTATGGGCCAAGTGGCCTAATTCTGCTCTGATGTTTTATGGACCCTTTTGGTCTATACTTAAAGCAGAACTTGACAGGTTTTTGGTTAGTAAGGGACATGAAAACTTGCTGTTAGTAAAGTAGAATTGGAGAACTTTATTTAGATTATAAGATCAGATCGTTGAGGCTTGTTTCCCATAGATCAAAGGAGGCAGAAGAGTGACCTGAGGGAGGCATGTAAAATGCTGAGAGGCCTAGGCAGAATCCTTTACTCACAGTTGGAGTGATAAAAATAAGAGAACGTTGTGTAAGATGAAAGAGAAGAGTTTAAACGAGATTTAAATGAGGGATAAGTTTTTCCATTGAGAATCAAAATCATAGGAAAGTACAGACAGAAACAGGTGCTTTGCCCCACCTAGACCATGCTGAACCAGTTAAATTGCCTGCTACCTTCGACCTGTACTGGCACCATAACCCTACCATAGCCCTACCATCCATGTACCTTTCCAAACTTCTCTTAAGTATTGAGATCAAGCACACTTGCACCAATTGCACTGGCCCCTCATTCTGCACTCTCACCACCCTCTGAGAGTGATTGATATCCAGAACACATTGCCATAGGAGGTGGTGAATTCAGATGCCATTACTATCTTTAAGAGGCATTTAGACAAGGACTTAAGTAGGCAAGCAATGAAAGGATATGGACTTGATGCAGGGAAAAAAGGTTTAGTGTGGGCAAGCAAAATGGTTAGCATAAGCAACATGGGTCACCGGGCCTGCCTCTGTATTGGATGACTTGAAGACTCTAGATACTCAATTGCCTGATCAACTGGGTGTAAGAATCTACTGGCATTTGGCAAAGCTAATTAGGATCCCAGTGACCTCCTCAGTAGTTTATTATCTTGACCGACAATGTTGAAAGTAGCTGATTGGTCATTCAGTTCATTGTAAAATGAGATGCTGGAAATCTGGACCAACACACACAAGATGCTGGAGGAACGCAGCAGGTCAGGCAGCAGCTATGGAGAAGAATATACAATCAATATTTCAGTCTGAGACACTTCATCAGGACTGGAAAGGAAGGGGGATGAAGCCAGAATAAAATGTGTGGGGGGGTGGTGGAAGGGGATGGAGCATAAGCTGGTAACGAGTCAAGCGAGCAACAGAGATTACAGAGGATACCAGTGAGAGAGGGTTTCACCGAACTCCCATCAAAGAGAAGATTTAAACTTTTCAAGGTGGGCACACCTCAAAAAGACTTCACAGTGGAGCAACAAGTTATAAACACAGGTTCTGCAAATGATGGAAATCTCAAGCTCACCTACCTTTTTTTTATTCCAGCTTCATTCCCCCTTCCTTTCCAGTCCTGATAAAGAGTCTCGGCCCAAAACATCAACTGTTTATACTTTTCCATAGAGGCTGCCTGACCAGCATTTTGTATGTTTGCTCTGGATTTCCAGCATCTGCAGAATTTCTCATATTTATGATTAACTGTTTATTCCTCTCTATCGATTCATTGTGGCTTTCAGGAACTTACTGGATGCAAGTTGCTTCCGTTTTTTTGCCCGCACATAATGTCAGTGAGCACAAATGTAATTCATTAACTTTTAAACTCTAGAACTCAGTATCAGTGCGAGTCAAACCTGCTCTTGCAATGACACGTGTACCCAGTTAAAGATGCTATGGAAAAGCACATTGTCAATGGCATGACAAAGAGAAGGTACTTAGTCCCCCTCTGTTTGTTGGTTCTCTGTACAATGTTCTACACATTACTACTCCTTTGGTCTGGCCAAAACCTGCTGGTCTGCCAGCTCATCGAGTTGTCCATGGAGGAATGCTGCCGACTGGCACATTCCAAGCTGTAAGGGTATGTGCTGACGAACACACTAAAGCTTGGTGCAGCCACTGCAAAGGTCCCATGGGGAAGGATCACAGCATAGGGTTCTCCTGCTGCTGGAAAGAAGGGGGATGGGTTGGGTGAGGAAGCCCCTCAATTATTGTAGTAGTGTTTCACCTCAGGGGTGAATGGCACATGAGTGGCAATAGTCCTATTGGTTTTAAGGAATGCAACAGATATGACATAATGCATTGACTACAAATGTAAGGCATTGCATGGTTTATTGTAATTAATTATTCTTATTACAATAAAGTTTATTTTGATACTAAGAAAATGCAGATCCCTCAGCCAGGGTCATCAGTTCTTGACCCTCATTTATGAAATGATGCCTTAAACAGAACTTCATGGAGGTCTACGTGAAAAAGAAACAGTAAACAGAAGGCTGCTACTCCTTAGCGCCTGGAGTTAATGTCGATAATAATCAGATGTCTCTGTCAGCCAAACTCCCTCCAAGTCACTGTTGTCTCTTTTTGTGGTGTGAAGTAAATGGCAAATCAATAAGCAGTGATTATAGGGTCTTCATTGTCTCCTTGGTTACGGGCCTAGTACATGTGGCTTGTGTTTGCAGTTTTTATCACTGGTTGCAGACCGGTTGTTAAAGGTGATTGATAATTACTAATTTCTCATCAGCAGCTGTCACTTGTTGACACAACCCTTATCTCTGCTCTGTCACAAATCTCTCTGGTCATATTTTAGATTTACTCATGGGATATGGGCATCGTTGGCAAGATCGACATTTATTGCCCATGAAAAGATGGTGATTGCTACCTTCTTGAACCATTCAGATTTTATTACAATAGCAGGGAGACCATTCAAAGTCAAAGTAAATTTATTATCAAATTTATATGTCACCATATACCTTAAGATTCATTTTCTTGCAAGCCTTTACTGGAAAATAATGAAATATTATAGAATCTATGAAAATCCGGACATAAACAAGGACTGGCATACATCCAATGTGCAAAAGAAGATAAATCGTGCAAATAACAATAAACAAGTAAATAAATAATACTGAGAACATGAGTTGTAGAGACCCTGAGATTGAGTCGATAGGTTGTGGAGTTATCTCAGTGTTGAGTGTCAGTTTAGTGCTGAGGTGAGTGAAGTTAACCAGTTCAGGAGCCTGATGATTATAGGGTAATAACTGTTCCTGAACCTGGTTGTATGGGATCTAAGGCTCCTGTGCCCCTGTGAGAAGAGAGCGTGGCCTGGGTAATGGGGGTCCTTGATGACAGATAATGCTTTCTTGTGGCAGTGCTCCTTGTAGATATGCTCAATATGGGAAGGACTTCTCCTGTGAAGGGCTGTATCCATCAATTTTTAAGCCCATTAAGTCTATACCTAAGTCAGGAATTCCTTTTTTTATGGCATGGACCAATGCCATTAATCAAGGCGTCCATTGATACCAGGCTGGGAACTCCTGACATAGGTGAAGATAATTCCAGGCGTTGTTGGAGAGGGACTCAGGCGATTGAGATACACTGGTGAGGAAGGACCAACAATACATTTCCTAGTTAGTGTGAAGTGCAACTTGGAGGGGAACCTGCAGGCTTTTTGAGGGGGATAGCTTTTACGTCATCCTCACACCCCCATCCACCCACCTTCTCCTTCAGTTGGTCTCACTTATCACCTGCCAACTTATACTGTTTTCACTCCCCCCCCCCACCCCACCCGCCACCTTCTGATTCTGGCTTCTGCCCCCTTCTTTTCCAGTCCTGATGAATTTGCTTTTTGCAGCAGCAACAGTACAGTGCAATACCTAAAATTACTACAGTACTGTGCTATAGTCCTAAGTAAACTAGCTATATATACACGCCTAAGACTTTTCCACAGTACTGTACACTATCTCACAATTTTCTTTCTTTTTTCTTGCTCTCTTTTGGCACAACTCATTTAATTCATTTTAATGTATATTTTCTTATTGTAATTTATAGGTTTATTATTATATATTACACTGTGCTGCTGCCACACAAAAATTGAATTTCACGACATATGATATTCAATCTGATTCTGATTCTGATTTTGCTTCTATATAATGACTTATAGTTTTATAAAAACAGTATAAATCCTCATTTTATGATCCCTGCTTTTGACTTGTTTTAATTGATGGATTTTATGATTACTTTCCTTGAAGAGATTTTAAAATTGAAAATGAGAAGAGACCAGACTAGACTTTCACCATCACTGGATTAATTGATGAGCAAATTGTACATCAAGCAATTATTATTTAATGATTTGCTATTAAGTCAGTATTACTTATAACCGCTAACAAATTGCAAGTAAGTTAGAAAAAAATTATTTTGGATTTGAAATATTTAATTCAGTTGACAGTGATTGTTCTTGACTGAGGTCAAGGCCTGCTGGACACACACTGCAGGCCATGCAGCATCCACAGAGACGAAAGCAGAGTTAACACTTCAGGTTCATGAACTCATGTCAGAACCATTTGCTGCAGAAGGACCACTGACCTGAAACACTGCCTCTCACTCTCACCAGTTCCAGCACTTTATATGCCTTAACTTAGTATTACTTACAAACTAAGGTCACTTTGCGGTCGCTGAAGAGCTCGGTGTAGTCACTGTTGTAGCAGTGGAGAAACAACATCCAATTTATTCACTCACAAATAATAATGCATTGTGAGTGATATTGATTGTTAGCTTTCAGATCTTCTAATTTAAATTTCCAATATCTGTAGTGTTATTTATTTAGAGGCACAGCACAGAATAGGTCCTTCAGCCCTTTGAGCCACTGCCCAGCAATCCTCGACAACCAGAACAGCCCAATTATTGATCCAGTGACAGAAGAGATATGTACTCATTCCCAACATGAACTGGCACTTCATACTGAGGGTATTCAGGGTTTCAGGAGCAGATAGTCTATGAGAAGTTAGGTGCAGGCACAAGGCTGCAGATGCTGAGATCTGGAGCAATGCCTGAAAAGCTGGAAGAACTCCATGGATCATGCAGTATCTGTGGTTGGAGATGAACAAAACCCTCCATCTCGACTGGAAGGAGAAAGGGGAGGTGGTTTAAAAAGGTGAAGGGAAGACTTGGACCAAGAGCTGGCATGTGATATGTTGAAGTGACAAAGGACTGAAGATGATGGAATCTGATATTAAAGGAAGATGGAGCATGAGAAAAAAACAGATTTCATGACATACGTGAGTGGTGATTAAAAACTTGATTCTGATGTGGGTCTGTACTGTGGATTGAGAGTGCGATGGGGTCAGGGAGAGGAGAATTATGTTTGGAAAAAGGGGAAGGGAAAGAGGAGGGTGCGGGAAGCACCAGAGAGACATTCTGTGATGATCAATAAACTAATTGTTTGGAATCTAATCACCTTGCCTGGTTTCTCAGGGCTGGGTGTTCCTGCATCCATGCCACCCACAGCCCCCGGCACTCCTTCCCTCCCACCTGTCTCACACCCCTCCCACAGCGCTCCGCACTCGCCATGCCCAACACTCTTTGCTCCTGGCAGATCTACAAACTTGCTCTCTGCTTCACATTGACAACTACAGTACTGTGTAAAAGTCTTAGGTTTGCTAGGGATATATATGTGCCCAAGACTTTTGTACAGTACTGTATTTATATTCATTATGTTTTATTTTATTACAGGTTTCCCCCGCCATCCGGAGGTAGAGCATTCCTATGAAACAGTTCATAAGCTGGAATGTCGTAAAGCGAAGAAGCGATTACCATTTATTTATATGGGAAAATTTTGTGAGCATTCGCAGACCCAAAAAATAACCTACCAAATCATGCCAAATAACACAGAAAACCTAAAATAACAGTAACATATAGTAAAAGCAGGAATGATATGATAAATACACAGCTTATATAAAGTAGAAATACTTTTCCACAATTATTGCCTGAACAACTGTTCTCCGTAGCGAAAATCCCACGCGAGCGCCGTCGGCAAAAACACGGCGCAAGCTCTCTCCAGTAATCTTTAAGCTGTGAAGCTGCCAAATCATACCAAATAACACGTAAAAATACACAGCCGATATAAAGTAGAAATAATGTATGTACAGTGTAGTATCACTTACCGGAATTGGGACAGTGCGGAGCACACTGATGGAGGTGTGTCTTCAGAGTTTGGGTGGTGCAGTGGCTCCCACCCTCCAGGCAGCGAACCAATACTGATCCGCGAAGCATGCAGCGGTAGCTGGGAGGCACACAGCACATCTTTAAGAAAAAATTGAAATAAACATGCTAATTAATTAGGTGCCGCCCGGAACGTAAATGTCAGCCCAGATCAGTGCCGATTGCCGATTGCATCGCTTCTGATCTGGACCGACAAATATGTGTCGGCAGCATCTAATTAATTGGCATGTTTATTTCGGCTTTTTTCTTAAAGATGTGCTGTGTGTCTCCCAGCTACTGCTGCATTCTCCGCGAATCGGTATCTGTCCGTGGCCTGGGGGTTGGGGTGGTGGGACACTGGGGTGTCATCTCGTCGTCTGTTTCCATTAGAGCAGGCAGCTCATCTTCTCCTATCTCTGTCGGCCTTGATGTTGAAGGTCGAGGTTCGTCGTCTGCTGTGGCTGATGTGGAAGGCTTGCTTGACTGCTGAGCCTCGCACATTTTTCTATCATACAGTTTTTTTAAGCACTCAAACCATCCTGCAAATATGCCCTAAAGCTACGTACCCTTTCAAAATTAAAGTCGTACTTTGTCATTACTCACTCGGTTTCGATTGTTACCCTTTCCTCTTCCAATTGCATCAGCTCTTCATCTATCAGTTCTTGGTCATGGGATGCCAAAACCTCTTCAACATCATCTTCATCAACTTCCACAAGCCAAACGCACTTAGTTCTTACTTCGTTCACCACAATCAAAAAGCTTAATTATGTCTAGTTTTACGCTAAGTTTAACACCCTTACGAGCTCTTTCAGGCTTTTCCGATACCATAGAACTCACCTTGCTAACGGCTGCTCAGAGGTACATGTTTAAGCAATGCTGGCGAGATTGCAGTTCCGAATCCGGGGGAGTGCGGCTGCTCGGGGTGCGCGCTGCCTTTTATCACACACTGCCTTTTATCGCGCGCTGCCTTTTTCGTAACAGTGAATACACCTTCTGTTAGCGAAAACAGGGTACTAATGTAGGTCTTTCGTAACAGTGAGGTTTTGTAAAGCAAACGTTCAAAATGCGGGGGACACCCGTATTGTGTTCTTTAACTTAATGTGTTTTGATATGCTGCACAGATCTGGAACAACAACTATTTTGTTCCTCCTTTCACTTGTGTAATTGAATAGTGAATCTGAATCTGAAATCTGTGATCCCTACCACCAAGTAAGAGTTGTCCTTATAGATTGGATAACGCAATTAAAGGTTTTTATTTTCCAATGCTGGATAGGTGTTTAAGGTAGAAAAGCAATCGCCAGGGGATACAGCTAAAGCAGAACTCAGTAGATTGCTTCTCGGTGCAGGGTCAGTCCGTGAACGGATTTCGTATACAATCCTTTTCCTCTCACTTTTCCAGCCTGAAGTGCCAAGGCTCATCCATTAATAATGGATGTGTGGGCAGAGAGCCAGGAGGTGTCTGGCATGAGTTTAACTTCATGTCACCATCAAGCCAGTGCCATTATGTAAGAACATTGCTGAGCACTCCTTCTTTTCTGAGCTCTCTGTTTCTTTTATCACCATTTACCATTCCTATCTGTATGATAGTTCTCGTGCTCCCATTGACAGATGTCAGTCTGCAATTTACTCGCCGATCTGAGCGTGTATTTTTCTGAGAATTGCAATGAATTACTAATCTAGGAAATGCTTCATCGGGACCCTGACATCAGTGTTCAAAGGTCATCTCATCATTGGGAGATAAAATTGCTGATTGCATACAAAAGATGTGGATCCGGTTATCATTTCGACATTTACCTTGTGTCAGAGCAATAGAATCAGAATGAGAAACAGGATCAGGTCTATTTTCACTGGCATTTGTCATGAAATGTGTTGCTTTGTGGCAGTAGTACATTACAATACATAAAATTTATTCTTATAGATAAGTACGTGCAGTACTGTGCAAAAGTCTTAGGCACATGCATATAGCTAGGGTGCCTAAGACTTTTGCACAGTACTGTAGTAATTTTATGCATTGCATTGTACTGCTGCTGCAAAAAAAAACAATTATCACAACAACAGGAATTCTGCAGATGCTGGAAATTCAAGCAACACACATCAAAGTTGCTGGTGAACGCAGCAGGCCAGGCAGCATCTCTAGGAAGAGGTACAGTCGACGTTTCAGGCCGAGACCCTTCGTCAGGACTAACTGAAGGAAGAGTGAGTAAGGGATTTGAAAGTTGGAGGGGGAGGGGGAGATCCAAAATGATAGGAGAAGACAGGAGGGGGAGGGATGGAGCCAAGAGCTGGACAGGTGATTGGCAAAGGGGATACGAGAGGATCATGGGACAGGAGGTCCGGGGAGAAAGACATGGGAGGGGGGAGCCCAGAGGATGGGCAAGGGGTATAGTCAGAGGGACAGAGGGAGAAAAAGGAGAGTGAGAGAAAGAATGTGTGTATAAAAATAAATAACGGATGGGGTACGAGGGGGAGGTGGGGCATTAGCGGAAGTTAGAGAAGTCAATGTTCATGCCATCAGGTTGGAGGCTACCCAGACGGAATATAAGGTGTTGTTCCTCCAACCTGAGTGTAGCATGTGGGTATATATTGTGGACTGAGAGTGAGAAGAGGAATCATGGTTAGGAAAATGGGAAGCGAGAGGGAAGTGAGCAGAAAGCACCAGAGAAACATTATGTAATGATCAATAGTTTGGAATCAAATAACCTTCATTTCATGTGCCTGCACCCAGCCACCCCCACACCAGCACTCCTTCTCTGCCACCTGTCCCACACCTCTCCTGCAGGGCCCCACCCTCGCCATTCCCAATATCCTTTGCTCCCATCAGATTTAAAACTCACTCTCCGCTCTATCTTGACAAATATAGTACTGTGCAAAAGTCCTAGGCACCCTAGTTGTGTATCTGTGCCTAAGACTTTTGCCTTTTACATATTTGTAGGTCGTGAAATTTGTAGCTTTGTGGCAGCAGTACATTGAAATACATATATATTATTTTAAATTTCTAATAAATAGATACATAGATAATAACTTTTTAATAGAGCACTTTTCATACAGACAATGTTATTCAAAGTGCTTTGCAATGGGATAAAGTGCAAACATGAAAATAAAAAGATGTTTGTTGAAAGCAAGGTTAAATAAGTAGGTTTTGAGCTGGTGTTTAGAAGTGTCAACTGAGTCTGCATCTCTCATCGCTTTAGCTACTGAGTTCCACAGTTCAGGAGCGTAGTTCAGAAAGGCTGACCTGCCAATTATTTTTTGGAGAGAGATTGTTTAAATTTAAGAGACTGGCGGACAAGACTTGAGAGCTTGAGCAGGGTTATAAAACAAAAGCGATTTTGTGATGCACTCCGGTCTCAGAACATTGGGTGCTTTAAAAACAAGAAAATTAAATGATACAGAAAGCCAATGCAGAGTAGTTAGGACTGGAGTGATACACTCTCTCATCCTGGTTTTAATTGAAAGCCTAGATAGGTCATAGTCATAGTCATAGTTTATTGATCCTGGGGGAAATTGGTTTTCGTTACAGTTGCACCATAAATAATAAATAGTAATAGAAATAGTAATAATAATATTACTATTAGTAAATAGTAAATAGTATTAGTCATAGAAATAATAAATAGTAATAGAATAGTAATAGAAAATAGTAATAAATAGTTAAATAGTAATATGTAAATTATGCCAGTAAATTATGAAATAAGTCCAGGACCAGCCTATCGGCTCAGGGTGTAGGATAGATGGATAGATAGATAAAGTAAATAAATAATGTATAAGAGCAGTAATGAGGTAATGTCCGTGTGTTCATGGACCATTCAGAAATATATTAGTAGAGAGGAATAAGCTGTTGCTAAAACATCGGGTGGACTTCTTCAGGCCCCTATACCTCCTCCATGATGGTAGTCATGGGAAGCATACAGGTCCCAGATGGTGAGAGTCCTTAATGACGGATGCCAAGTTCCTGCCGCACCGCCTTTTGAAGATTTAGTTGTGAGGGAGGGTTATGCCTGTTATGGAGCAAGCTGAGCCTTACAAACATTTGGCGGTCGGCATGGTAATGGAATGGTGAGTGCAATGTTATTACAATGCCAATAACCTGGGTTCAATTTCTGCCGCTGTCTGTAAGAAGCTTGCACATTCTCCCCATGATCGGGTGGGTTTCCTCCGGGTGCTCTGATTTCCTCCCACAACCCAAACAAATACAGCTTAGTAGGTTAATTGGTCATATGCTATAACTGGGTGGCACGGCCTCGTTGGGCCGGATGGGCCTGCTATCCTGCAGTATCTCTAAATGAAATAGATAACCTTCTATAACCTTTTCCATCCTGTCCATTGAAGCCTCCAGACTCGGCAGTGACGCAACTGTTCAGAAAGCTCTCCACCATAAGTCTACTGATATTTGCAAGAGTCTTCAAGACCAGAAACTATTGCTGAAGATTCAGAAACAGTTATTACCCTCAGCCATCAGGACTCCTGAGTCAGTGGGACAACTTCACGCAACTTCACTTGCCCCATCACTGAACTATTCCCACAGCCTGTGGACTCACTATCAAGGGTTCTTCACCCCATGTTCTTGATTTCTATTATTTATTTATTTACTTATTTTTTTTATTATTATTATTATTATTATTTTCTTTTGCATCTGCACAGGTTGTTGCCTTTTAAACATTGGCTGTTCATCCATTTTGTTGGGTGTGGTCTTTTATTAATTCTATTATGTTTTTGGGGATTTACTCTGAATGCCCACCAGAAAATAATGTCAGGGTTGTATATGGTGACATATATGTACTTTGATAATACATTTACTTTGAACTTTGAGGGCTCTTAATGGTGGATTCAGCAGTGATGGTTGAGGCAGATCCATTAGGGACATTTAAAAGACTCTTAGGTACATGGATAAAAGAAAAGTAGTGCACTTTGTGGCTGAAAGGGATAGATTGACTGTGGAGTATGTTAAAATATTATCACAACATTGTGGGCCGAAGGGCCTGTACTGTGCTTTTCCACGTTCTGTATTCTGTGCTGCATGACTCTATGACTGTATATTAAAGTAATGCTCTTATTTCCCTTTATATATGCCGATGTAGATCTTCGACCACTGCCTGACGTGGCTATGACGGGGAACTGCACAAGGGATTGCACAGAGTTTGGCCATTCAGATACCTGTTGGATGCCAGGTCAACCATCCCCCAACAGGAAGCAGAAAAATGTTCCCAAACTGTCCACTTTTGTGCCTTATGAAGAACGGGGGAGCCAGGATCGTCTGACCAATGGGAGCCCTCGGATCCCTGAGGACCGTAATGCCAAGATGGCCAACATCCGCTTCATACCGACGCATAGTGCCTTCCCCGGTTCAAACCACGAGCCCAGCAAGGATTCGACTCTGGAAGAAATTCCACTCACCCAACCCCCTGACTACCAACAGGCCCCCGGGCCTGCCCCCCAGAATTCCAAGCGTGAGATTTATCTCTAGGGAGCAATGGAGCCAGCTCTGTGCCTGTTTGAAGCCGTTTCAGCTAAGTGGAAGTGCAAGAGTTAAAGAGGTAGATGAGCGCAGGGGGAAACATTCGGAGAAGCAAAGAAACAAAGGCTTTATTGTCTGCACTACAATTCGAAGGAAAATTAAATTTTTCAAAGAATGGATGGGATTGAAATGGTGTGTTGTCCAGGGATTTCCATAACGTTGGCACAGCCTTGACCCCCACCCAGCACCAACAACAGAGACAAAATGCAGGCAGAACAGTGGTCAAAACTCAAGCATGGTGCTGTTTACCCCAATCGTTTCCATTGCTGCCAAACTTCTTAACTGCATGCAGTCAGATCATTTATTTTTAATTATGGGTTTGTGCGTGTGTGTGTGTGTGTGTGTGTGTGTGTGTGTGTGAGAGAGAGTGTGTGTGTGTGTGTGTGCGCGCGTGCGTACACATGAGGTCACTCACGCACGTGCTCGTGTGTAAAAGCCTGCATGATTGTGTGTATATTCATGTGTGATCAGTACATGTATGAGACTGTGTTTGTGAGAGAGTGTGTGCATGATTGAGTGTGTGCTTGGTACTGTATGAGTGTGCTTGTGTGTTCACGTATGTGTGTGCATACACAGTTGTGTGTGTGTGTGTGTGTGTAAGCGTGAGTATTTGATACACGGGCAGAAGTGCTCATGTGCTTGCGTGTGTGCCTATATGACTGTGCTTGTGTATGTGTGTTTGCTACACGTATGGAGTGTGTGTGTGTGTGTGTTTCAGTGGTATGCATCGCCCTATGTGAGTGGGGAGCCTGTGTGTTTGTGTGCGTGTATATTGATAGGACGTGAGGGGGCCGAAGACATAAACCAGATGACATACATGGACACGTGGACACACATGTAGTTTTAAATGTGGCATCTCAGTGCATGGAAAACTTATCTGACATAATGCTGGCCCTTGCTATGGTGACCAATCGATGCAGTGGTACAGGAGGGTTGCTGTACATTTGTGGAAAAATGACTTTCAGTTAAAATATGAATTGCATCTCAGACAGTTCCAGGTTGGAGAGCTAAAATCAGCTCCATCATTCCTGCTTCTCAGCTGATTTCAACAAACCCATCTTAAGCTATAAAGATTTGTTTCCTCGTGTAAACAGTTTTAAAGGTACTGATGGAAAAGCCATCTTGAAACTGTAACAACTGTGAGAAACTTTTAGTGAGCCATGCTGGTGAATGAGCATTGAAAATAGCACCAGTAAATCCTGACCTTTATCTGTTCCACCGTTCACAGTGTTCTCACATAATTTGTTTTGTTTTGGGAAGTGGAACTGTTTCACTTTTGGTATCTTGTATGGAGGTTGTGGTTTCTATCACTACATCGCTTAGGATCAGACCTTTGAAAAGTGGACATGTACATCACCTTGTCGTGTCAGAGGTCCCCTGGGATGAAAGTGACTGCAAGTAATGTTGGCTCCTGTGGAAGATGAGCACAAGGGGACAACGGAGATACTTCACCCCTTTCTGAGCTCAGAACTCAGGATCTGAGGCCAAAACCAGAGCCTCACTGGAAATGGCAGCTTTTCACAGGAGATCCTGACATATTGTAAAGCATTACACATACAAAAGTTCCTACCCTAATTGATTTGAAGTGTGTGCTTATGCATCTTTCAGTGTCAGTGTCCCTGTGACTAGATATGTGCTCTGTGAATGGATATGGTTGTGTGTATTTGAATGTGCCTGTCACTTTGGTTGTGTGTGGTTGTAAGCGAATCTATGCCTTGCTGGGTGTATGCATCTGCGGGTGCTCATGTGAGTCTCTGTAGTCCTTTTTGAGTGGTTGTGTGCAGTTGTCTGCATGGGTGGGTGTGTGGGTGTGTTAGTAGATGGGTGCCTGTATCTGTAGGGGAAATGTGGTTGTGTGTGTGTGTGTGTGTGTGTGAGGGAGAGTTTGTGTGTGTATGTGTGTTTGTGTCTCTAGACATGTGTATCTGTGAATTCCCTTCTCACAATGAGGTGAGGAGGCATTAACCTCTTGAGGGAATAGTAGAGTGTGCAGATGTTTGGCTTTTGCTAGGTGTCACATGACCATGGATGCAGTAATGGTTCCCAAGCCCAGATGGACAAGTAGAGTTACATTACTCTAGATGTTTCTATTAGGGCATTGAACACGGTGCCTCCTTAAATCAAAACAAATAATAGATTCTTCTGATCCGAAGGCTGGGTGACCTCCCACCAATGCATTGGTTATGTGATTGGGCAGCTGACTTTGGTGCAGTGATGACACACCAGGGTCTACTCGTTGGATGGTAGTGAACACTTTTACTCATCCAGCCAGCCAACGCAAAACCCCATCAAAATTCATCAAGCCTACTTGATTACCCACTTGGAGCTGGACACCTTATGGCATTTTGAACTCATTTTATAACCATTTATGGAACAGAGCTTTGCAGCCTACTATTTTCATTTAGCTTTTTGGTTCAATGGCCCACTGATCCTCCTCTAATTATTGTTTCTACTGCTGTCATTGTCTGCAGTTATATCGCACTTTCTAGTTGTACCCACTTCACGACTTGTGAAACTCGATTCAGATAGACAGCGGTGTATATATAAAAAATGTTATGTTAGCATGATTAATGCTCAGTTTTCATGATAAAAAATTTGCATTTTTTTTGTGTGTGTATGTGTGCGTGTGTTGGCATTTGTTCTCGTTCCATTATCTGTGGCAGAATCCTGATGATTTGATGAACAGGTTGGGTCTAGGATTACCCCCCTCCTGGGTTTGTGACCGAAGTGAAGCAGGTTTTATCTTTGTGCCTTGATAAATGAAAAGCGGGGAGATGTGAGTCAGAATATACAGGCAGAGGGGGTGATGGGGGGGGGCGCAATTTGACTCATCCAAGTTTTCTTACTGTGTCCTGCAATGCATTCACACATGTATGGTTCATTGGTCAGGACCAAGGGTCTACGCTGAGGAAAAATGTTGGTGTATTAAAGTTAATGGATGCCTTGGCATTGTATGATAGACCTTGAATCCATCCAATTTACACTGGAATGTCTCAAAAAGGATCTCTCTTTTTTTCTCAGATCAAGTAATTTGCTTGATGCTCTTGGCATAACAGGATTAAGAGAGCCTATGGATGTGGCATTGAAGGCAGGAGGATTAGTGGTCATACTTCCAGGGCTCTGCACCTCCAGTTCTCAGGAATTAGTGGAGGTGTTACCCTAGGAAAGGTCTCCTTGATGCCTGTCTGCTTTGGGCTTCTCAGCTCCCCACATTCACGGGGTTGACCTGTAGTCAAGGATCAAGCTGGAGTAACAATTGGAAGAATCTTGGATAAATCTCACCATCGTCCTTCAATCTGAAATCAATGCTGAAAAATTTAGGAAGATTGAACATTGAGGAGACTTGAGGTGAAATGCTAAAGGTGCCTTTTAGTATGATTAAGATACAGTTTAACTGATGAAGAAGTATTTTGGAATCAGACAAATTACAGGTACAATCAAAAAGATAAAGACACCCCAACCATGAACATACAGGTACCAAAAAAAAATCCCCAAAATGTGTTGAGGTGGCAGAACAACTTTGTGGTATCTGAACAGGCCACTTCTCACGCATTTATAGGCAGAAGTAGTTGATGCATTTTTTTTTTGTTTGTGTTTCATCCTAAGGAAACAGATACAGCGGTAGACTATGTATGTATTTTATAAAAGTATTGTGTCGCGATGTAGCTTGCCCTGTGATACCCTGGACCAGAACTACAGTGGCACACGCATCTGTAGGAGGACCAGTACTTTCAGTGAGTCTATAGTATAGATCCTGTTAGCACCCTGATAAGAGTCCCCACAACACTGGGGAACGGGTGGAGAGCGGAAACCCAGAGTCCATGAGATTTGTCTAGGAACAAGCAGCTGATTGCTGTTTAGATGATTTGAACTTCAATGTTGGTTCTATTTATATAATTAATTTAATTGCTTGTATGCCATGTTTTTTGTACAGTTTTATGTACATGTAAATGTCGCTTTTATATAAAAACAATCAGCAAATGGAAGTATGTTACTATTTTTAGATGGATTAAATGTATAATCTGGACCATATTGTTAAGGGTGTTTGGAAACACGTAATGCTTCACTAGTTAATCCACTGGCTTCCTCTGTTACTTATTGAGATTTGCGTGGGCAGTGAGCACCTCCTCTTGGTTTATATCTTTTTTTTTCTCCTATGTTAAGCATGTAAACAAATTCTTGGCCCTCATTTGCTGAGCCATCAACAGAGAGAAAACACAATCATTGTAATTATTCCTTCCTTGAAGCTTTACAATAAAATGGAAAAATGATAAATCTGTTGTCTTTGAGACTCTCTCTCCATTCAGGAGGTTTCTGGGATTTCTGAGGAGTTGGATTCTGCTAGGGAAGGGTAGCCATATGTTATCGAATAGGGTCATAGACCAGCAGAGCAAGGAAACAGGACATTCTGCTCAAACGGTCCTAAACTATCCCATTCGCACGCATTTATACTCCTAACCTTTCCTCCTGTCCATTAACCTGTCCAAGTGTCTTTTAAATGTTATACACAAAACATTGGAGCAGCTGGACATTTACAGTACAAAGTTGCCTACACCAATGCTAATGGTCACATTGGGTTTGATTTTATATCAGTGGGTAATGGTGAAATATAAGCTGATTAAGTTTTCATATTGTTTGTGTGCATGCTGATTTACTGCACTCCCGCTCTGTGTGTCTGTCTGAGGACTGGACACACACACACACACACACACACACACACACACACACACACACACTCACACACACACACACACACACACACACACACTCACACTCACACACACACGCACACGCAAACACATTTCTGCCTCTGTAGACCATCTACTTCAAGATTCGACATGTTGTGCATTCAGAGATACCCTTCTGCACAACAATGTGTAATGTGTGCTTATAAGACCATAAGATATAGGAGCAAGGAGCAAAATTAGGCCATTTGGCCCATCAAGTCTGCACCACCATTTCATTATAGTTGATCTATTTTCCCTCTCAGCCCCAATCTCCTGCCTTCTCTCTGTATCACTTCATATCCTGATTAATCAAGGATCTATCAACTTCTGCTTTAAATATGCCCAATGACTTGGCCTCCACAGCTGCCTGTGGCAACTAGTTCAACAGATTCACCACCCTCTGGATAAAGAAATTCCTCCTTATCTATTTTCTAAAAGGACACCTCCCCCTCTATTCTGAGGTGGTGTCCTCCGGTCTTAAGAGATATCTCCCTCCCATAGGAAACATTTTCACTGTATCCACTCTATTGAGACCTTTCAAGATTCGATGTTTCAATGAGGTCACCCCTCATTCATCCGAATTCCAGTGAACACTGGCTCAGAGCCATCAAATGCTTCTCATATGACAAGCCTTTCAATTCTGGAATCATTCTCATGAACCTCCTTTGAACCCTCTCCAATGTCAGCACATCCATTTGTAGATAAAGGGCCCATCTTACTCCAAGTAATTCCTCAACAGTGTGTTATAAAGCCTCAACATTACATCTTTGTTTTTATATTCTAGTCCTCTGAAAATGAATGCTAACATCACATTTGCCTTCCTTACCACCAACTCAATCTATAAATTAACATTTTGGGAATCCTGCACGAGGACTCCCAAGTCCCTTTGTACCTCAGATTTTTAAATATTCTCATCATTTAGAAAATATTCTACCTTTTTATTTCTTCTACCAAATCGCAAGACCATGTACTTCCCGACACAGAATTCCATCTGCCATTTCTTTACCCATTCTCCTAATCTGCCTAAGTTCCACTGTAGCCTCTCTGCTTCCTCAAAACGACTTGCCCCACTGCCTATCTTTATATTGTCCAAGACTCGACTAGAAAGCCATCAATTCTGTCATCTAAGTCATTGACACATAACATAAAAAGAAGTGGTCCCAACTCAGACCTCTTTGGAACACCACAAGTCACCAGAAAAGGTTCCCTTTATTCCCACTCTTTGTCTCTGACAATCAGACAATGCTTCATCCATGTTTGTATTTTTTCTTTAATACCATGGGTTCTTAACTTGTTAAGCAGGCTCATGTGTGGAACCTTGTTAAAGGCCTTCTGATAATCCAAGAACACAACACCAACCAATTTTCCTTTGTTTATTCCACTTGTTCTTTCTTCAAAGAATTCCAACAGATTTGTTAGGCAAGATTTTCCCTGAATGAAACCATGCTGACAATGGTTTATTTTATCATGTGCCTCCATGTACCCCCAAACCATATCTTTAACAATTAACTCCAACATCTTTCCAACCATTGAGGTCAGACTAACTGGCCTATAATTTTCTTTCTTTTGCTTCTCTTCTTTCTTGAAGAATGGAGTGACGTTTGCAATTTTCCATTCATCTGGAACCATGCCAGAATCAATTGATTCTTCAAAGATCATTAATAGTGCCTCCAGAATCTCTTCAGCCACCTCTTTTAGAGCCCTGGAATGTATACCATCTGGTCCAGGTTCATTTATCTACCTTCAGACTATTTAGTTTCCCAAGCACCTTCTCCCCAGTAATGGCAAATTCATACACATCTGCCCATTGACACTCTTGAGCTTCTGGCATACGGCTAGTGCCTTCCACAATGAAGAGTGATTCAAAGTACATCTACCATTCCTTTGTCCCCCATTACTACTGCTCCAGTATCATTATCCAGGGGTCCACTATCTATTCTTGCCTCTTTCTTACAACGTTTGTACCTGAAGAAACTTTTGGTGTCCCCTTTAATATTATTTACTAGCTTACCTTCTTATTCCATGTTTTCCTTCTGTATGACTTTTATTGTTGCCTTCTGTTGGTTTTAAAAGCTTGTCAATCCTCTAATTTCATATTAATTTTTGCTCTATTATATGCCCCCTCCTTAGCTTTTATGTTGGCTTTGGCTTTGACATCTCTTGACAGCCACGGTTGAATTATCCTGCCTTTAGAATACTTTGTCCTCTTTGGGATGTATATATCCTGCACCTTCAGAACTGCTCCCAGAAGTTCCAGCCATTGCAGTTGTGCCACCATCCCTGCCAGTGTTCTTTTCCAATCAATTTTGGCCAGCTCTTCTCTCATTCCTTTGTAATTCCCTTTACCCTACTGTAATACCGATACATTTGACTTTAGCTTCTTCTTCACAAATTGCAGGGTGAATTTGATCATATTATAATCATTTACCCCTGAGAGTTCATTTATCTTAAGCTCTCTTATCAATTCCAGTTCATTTCACAACACCCAGTCCAGAATAACTGATCCGCTAGTGGACTCAAGCATGAGCTGCTCTAAAAAGCAATCTTGTAGGCATTTTAGAAATTTCCCCTCTTTCAATCCAGCACAAACCAGATTTTCCCAATCTATCTGCATATTGAAAACCCCCATAACTATTGTAACATTGCCCTTTTGGCATGCATTTTCTATCTCCTATTGTAATTTGTAGACGATATCTTTACCACTGTTTGGGGTTCTGTATATACCACTCAGGGTCTTTTTACCCTTGGAGTTCCTTAACTCTACCCACAACAATTCAACATCTTCTGACTCTATGTCATCTCCTTCTCATGATTTGATTTCATTTATTATCAACAGAGCCATACCATCGCCTCTGCCTACCTACCTGTCCTTCTGATACAATGTGTATCCTTGGATGTTAAGCTCCCAGTTATAATCTTTTATCAGTCACAATTCCGTGATACGCACAGCGTCATACATGCCATCTGTAACTGTGCTACAAGTTACATAGAAACATAGAAAATAGGTGCAGGAGTAGGCCATTCGGCCCTTCGAGCCTGCATCGCCATTCAGCATGATCATGGCTGATCATCCACCTCAGAACCCTGTACCTGCCTTCTCTCCATACCCCCTGATCCCTTTAGCCACAAGGGCCATATCTAACTCCCTCTTAAATAGAGCCAATGAACTGGCCTCAACTGTTTCCTGTGGCAGAGAATTCCACAGATTCACCACTCTCTGTGTGAAGAAGTTTTTCCTCATAGAAGTTCATCTACCTTATTCTGTATACTGCAGACATTCAATTAGTAGGGAAATGGTGTTAGGTAAATTGAAGGGATTAAAGGCAGATATATCCCCAGGGCCAGATAGTCTGCATCCCAGAGTGCTTAAGGAAGTAGCCCAAGAAATAGTGGATGCATTAGTGATAAGTTTTCAAAACTCGTTAGATTCTGGACTAGTTCCTGAGGATTGGAGGGTGGCTAATGTAACCCCACTTTTTAAAAAAGGAGGGAGAGAGAAACCGGGGAATTATAGACCGGTTAGCCTAACGTCGGTGGTGGGGAAACTGCTGGAGTCAGTTATCAAAGATGTGATAACAGCACATTTGGAAAGCGGTGAAATGATCGGACAAAGTCAGCATGGATTTGTGAAAGGAAAATCATGTCTGACGAATCTCATAGAATTTTTTGAGGATGTAACTAGTAGAGTGGATAGGGGAGAACCAGTGGATGTGGTATATTTGGATTTTCAAAAGGCTTTTGACAAGGTCCCACACAGGAGATTAGTGTGCAAACTTAAAGCACACGGTATTGGGGGTAAGGTATTGATGTGGATGGAGAATTGGGTAGCAGACAGGAAGCAAAGAGTGGGAATAAATGGGACCTTTTCAGAATGGCAGGCAGTGACTAGTGGGGTAACGCAAGGCTCAGTGCTGGGACCCCAGTTGTTTACAATATATATTAATGACTTGGATGAGGGAATTAAATGCAGCATCTCTAAGTTTGCGGATGACAGGAAGCTGGGCGGCAGTGTTAGCTGTGAGGAGGATGCTAAGAGGATGCAGGGTGACTTGGATAGGTTGGGTGAGTGGGCAAATTCATGGCAGATGCAATTTAATGTGGATAAATGTGAAGTTATCCACTTTGGTGGCAAAAATAGGAAAACAGATTATTAGCTGAATGGTGGCCGTTTAGGAAAAGGGGAGGTGCAACGAGACCTGGGTATCATTATACACCAGTCATTGAAAGTGGGCATGCAGGTACAGCAGGCGGTGAAAAAGGCGAATGGTATGCTGGCATTTATAGCGAGAGGATTCGAGTACAGGAGCAGGGACGTACTACTGCAGTTGTACAAGGTCTTGGTGAGACCACACCTGGGGTATTGTGTGCAGGTTTTGTCCCCTAATCTGAGGAAAGACATCTTTGCCATAGAGGGAGTACAAAGAAGGTTCACCAGATTGATTCCTGGGATGGCAGGACTTTCATAGGAAGAAAGACTGGATGAACTAGGCTTATACTCGTTGGAATTTAGAAGATTGAGGGGGGTTCTGATTGAAAGATATAAAATCCCAAAGGGATTGGACAGGCTAGATGCAGGAAGATTGTTCCCGATGTTGGGGAAGTCCAGAACGAGGGGTCACAGTTTGAGGATAAGGGGGAAGCCTTTTAGGACTGAGATTAGGAAAAACTTCTTCACACAGAGAGTGGTGAATCTGTGGAATTCTCTGCCACAGGAAACAGTTGAGGCCAGTTCATTGGCTATATTTAAGAGGGAGTTAGATATGGCCCTTGTGGCTACGGGGATCAGGGGGTATGGAGGGAAGGCTGGTGCAGGGTTCTGAGTTGGATGATGAGCCATGATCATAATAAATGGCGGTGCAGGCTCGAAGGGCCAAATGGCCTACTCCTGCACCTATTTTCTATGTTTCTATGTTTCTATAACACCTTCAGAATTGCGTCCACCATTTTCGATTTTGTCCGGTTATTTGAGTTACTGTCACCTTCTTGTCAGCTTGAACCAGTCTGAGAATTCTCCTCTGACCTCTCTCATTAACAAAGCATTTTTTTGCCCACAGAACTGCCACTCACTGGATATTTGTTTGCTTTTCACAACATTCTCTGTAAACTCTAGGAACTGTTGTGCGTGAAAATCCCAGAAGATAAGTAGTTTCTGAGATACTCAAACCACACTATCTGGCACCAACAATTATTCCACGGTCAAGTTCACCTACATGACATGGTCCCCATTCTGATGTTCAGTCAGAAGAACAACTAAACCTTTTGACCAGGACTGCATGTTTTTATGCAATGAGTTGTGACGACATGAATGGCTGATTAGATATCTGCAGGTGTACAGGTGTACTGATTAAATCGGCCACTGAGTATATATTCACATTGATGAAAGGCTGGGTATGTATATATGTATACACACACACACTCACACTCACACTTACACTCACTCCATAATTGGGCCAGAATAGGGAGGACTTCCCAGTGACCTGACCCAAATTTACTTCTCAATAAACATAACGAAAATATCAAATGTTGATTGACACATTACTGTTGCTGAGAGCTTAAAATTCTCATTTCCTGCAAATGGGTTAACAGATAAATATTGGGCGGAGTGTTTCAGGAATTCCTGAGAATGTGACTGTTGTTATGGGAATGCCAGTTTATTGTTTTCGTTGGGACAGCTCTAATTCAGAAGCAACCGTTTAAATCAGGTTTGCTCTGGGATTGTGTCACAAAGCGGAGAAAGGGGATGCTTGTAGAATAAGTTTATGAAGAATTACTAAAACATTATGCCTTTTACCTCATGGTGGAGACTATGGAAAGGTGGCAGGAGGGGCTGGTGTTTTATCTGTGAGCATGAGCACCAATTTCTGCCCCTTAATCTATACCATATTCTCGTTTCAATTGTCTCAGTTATTCTTAGTCATAGATCATCGTCATAGAATACTACAGCACAGAAACAGTCTCTTTGTCCCATCCAGTCTGTACTGAACAAGTTCCCCGAACCTGCACTGGGGCCATAGTCCTCCATACCCCATCCATCCATGTACTTATCCAAATTTCTCTTAAATTTTGAAACCAAACTCTCAACGATCACTTCCACTTGCAGCTTGCTCCACATTCTCACCCCCTCTGAGTGGAAAAGATTCCCCCTCATGTTCCCCTTAGAGATTTAACCTTTCGCCCTTAACCCATGACCTCTAGTTCTAGTCTCACCCAGCCTCAGAGGACAAGGCTTACTAACATTTGCCCTATCTATACGCTTAATAACTTCTGTCAATTCTCTTACGCTCCAGGGAATAAAGTACTAATCTATTCAACCTTTCTCTGTAACTAAGGTCCTCAAGTCCCATGTTGTTTAGTACAGTTTTTTCTAGGAATATGAGTATCATTGGCATCATTACCCAAAATCTGCATTCCCCAGAGCAGCTAGTGTATTGGGCCACTTCAGTGGGTAGGTAGGAGTCAACCACATTACTACAAGCATGGAATCACCCATAGCTTTCACTGGGGACAGATGGTAGGAGGACTTCCTTGGATAACCTCAATAATGCAGTAAGCACATAAGATTCACAGTCATTACCATAAGACTATCAGACATTGGAGCAGAATTAAGCCATTCAGCCCACTGAGTTTGCTTGCTTGCTACTTTTTTAACACACCACTCACAGACTATAGTAATCACATACATTTTTTTAGTGGGGCAGCACAGTAGCGTAATGCCTTACAGCGCAAGCTGTAAGATCAGGGATTGATTCCCACCAGCTTCTGTAAGGAGTTTGTACGTTTTACCCATGACCACGTTGATTTCCTCCAGGTGCTCTTGTTTTCTCCCTTCTGCCAAAGACATACAGGTTAATGTTAGTGAGTTTTGGGCATGCTATATTGGCGGTGGCAACGTGGCAACACGTGCAGGCTGCCCCTAGCTCATCCCTAACGCAAGCGACACAATTCACCAAATCTTTTGATGTACATGTGACAGCTATTTTCTTATTCCAGAATTATTTTTTCACTGAATTTAAACTCTTCTATTTCCATCTTCAGATCATGTGCCCAGGCCTCTGAATTTCGAGATCATTATACAAGTACTCTGTACTCTCCACCCATTGTAGAGAGATCACTATCTAAATCAAAAGTATCCCAGCTGTTTAAAGTCATTGAGTCAAGGAGTAATACCAGATGGGAACAGGCCTTTGACCAAATTATATCCATGCCAATTAAAATGCCCATCTAAATTAGTCCCATTTACTTGCATTTGTCCCAAGTCCCTCTAAACCAGGGGTTCCCAACCTTTTCTATGACATGAACTCCTATCATTAATTAATTCAAAGGTTCAAAGGTTCATTTACTATTAAAGTATACAACTCGGAAATTTTTCTTCTCCAGATAGCCATGAAACCAAGAAAGAAAAGAAAGGCAGCAACCAACAAATGCCCCCATCTGCACAAAACAAAAGAACAAAAACAGAACAGGCACATCAACCCTAAATCCTCCATCCCCACACACAAAAAAAAACGAGAAAGATCAGGCAAGAAACACTGAAAACAAAAAAGCCATAAGTCTGAAAAGAAGTCCACAGTCGAAGTCCACATCCAAAACGCAGAAAACCTGGGCAATATTCCCCCTCTCCATAGCAAAGTGATCTCACCAGCAATAAAAAGGAATAAAAAGGATAAAAAGGATTCAATAAACAATAAAGTTCTATTTATTGAGATACAGCACAGAAAAAGCTCTTCCAGCCCTTCAATCTGTACTGCCTAGCAACCCCTGATTTAACCCGGACTTAATTACGAGACAATTTACAATGACCAATTAACCTATCAACTAGTACTTCGCAAAGTCGCAAATGGAACGGTTGTGAGTGGTGGTAAAAATCTTCTGAAGTGTATATACTTCAATGCTAGGAGTATTGCGGGGAAGGCGGACGGGTTGAGGGCGTGGATTGACACGTGGAATTATGACGTTATAGCAATTAGTGAAACCTGGCTACAGGAGGGGCAGGACTGGCAGCTTAATATTCCAGGGTTCCGATGTTTCAGATATGATAGAGGCAGAGGAATGAAAGGTGGGGGGTAGCATTGCTTGTCAGGGAAAATGTTACAGCAGTGCTCAGGCAGGACAGATTAGAGGGCTTGTCTACTGAGTTCTTTTGGGTGGAGCTGAGAAACAGGAAAGGTATGGCCACGTTAGTGGGGTTGTATTATAGACCACCCAACCGCCAGTGAGAGTTGGAGGAGCAAATCTGCAGAGAGATAGCAGGCAACTGCAGGAAACATAAAGTTGTGGTGGTAGGGGATTTTAATTTTCCGTATATTGATTGGGACTCCCATACTGTTAGGGGTCTAGATGGTTTAGAGTTTGTAAAATGTGTTCAGGAAAGTTTTCTAAATCAATATATAGAGGTACCAAATAGAGGGGATGCAATATTGGATCTCCTGTTAGGAAACGAGTTAGGACAAGTGATGGAAGTGTGTGTAGGGGAGCACTTTGGTTCCAGTGATCATAACACCATTAGTTTCAACTTGATCATGGACAGGGATAATTCTGGTCCGAGGGTTGAGGTTCTGAACTGGAAGAAGGCCAAATTTGAAGAAATGAGAAAGGATCTAAAAAGCGAGGATTGGGACAGGTTGTTCTATGGCAAAGGATGTGATCAGTAAGTGGGAAACCTTCAAAGGAGAAATTTTGAGAGTGCAGAGGTGTATGTTCCTGTCAGGATTAAAGGCCAAGTGAATAGGAATAAGGAACCTTGGTTCTCAAGGGATATTGCAACTCTGATACAGTAGAAGAGAGAGTTGTATGACATGTATGGGAAACAGGGAGTAAATAAGGTGCTTGAGGAGTATAAAAAGTGCAAGAAAATTCTTAAGAAAGAAATCAGGAGGGCTAAAAGAAGACATGAGGTTGCCTTGGCAGTCAAGGGGAAGGATAATCCAAAGAGCTTTTACAGGTATATTAAGAGTAAAAGGATTGTAAGGGATAAAATTGGTCCTTTTGAAGATCAGAATGGTTGGCAATGTGCGGAACCAAAAGAAAAGGGGGAGATCTTAAATGGGTTTTTTGCATCTGTATTTACTAAGGAAACTGGCATGAAGTCTATGGAATTAAGGGAAACAAGTAGTGAGATCATGGAAAATGTACATGTTGAAAAGGAGGAGGTGCTTGCTATCTTGAGGCAAATTAAAGTGGATAAATCCCCAGGACCTGACAGGGTATTCCCTCAGACCTTGAAGGAGACTAGTGTTGAAATTGCAGCATCCCTGGCAGATATATTTAAAATGTCAGTGTCTACGCGTGAGGTGCCAGAGGATTGGAGAGAGGCTTAAGTTGTTCCGTTGTTTTAAAAAGGATCGAAAAGTAATCCGGGAAATTATAGGCCAGTAAATTTGACGTCGGTAGTGGGTAAGTTATTGGAGGGAGTACTAAGAGACAGAATCTACAAGCATTTGGATAGACAGGGACTTATTAGGGAGAGTCAACATGGCTTTGTGCGTGGTAGGTCATGTTTGACTAACCTGTTGGAGTTTTTCGAGGAGGTTACCAGGAAAGTGGATGAAGGGAAGGCAGTGGATGTTGTCTACATGGATTTCAGTAAGGCCTTTGACAAGGTCCCGCATGGGAGGTTAGTTAAAATTCAGTCGCTAGGTATACATGGAGAGGTGGTAAATTGGATTAGACATTGGCTCAATGGAAGAAGCCAAAGAGTGCTAGTAGGGAATTGCTTCTCAGAGTGGAGGCCTGTGACTAGTGGTATGTCACAGGGATCAGTGCTGGGTCCATTGTTATTTGTCATCTATATCAATGATCTGGATGATAATGTGGTAAATTGGATCAGCAAATTTGCTGATGATACAAAGATTTGAGATGTAGTAGACAGTGAGTAAGGTTTTCAGAGCCTGCAGAGGGACTTGGATCAGCTGGAAAAATGGGCTGAAAAATGGCAGATGGAGTTTAATACAGACAAGTGTGAGGTATTGCACTTTGGAAGGACAAACCAAGGTAGAACATACAGGGTAAATGGTAAGTCACTGAGGAGTGCCGTAGAACAGAGGGATCTGGGAATACAGATACAAAATTCCTTAAAAGTGACATCACAGGTAGATAGGTTCGTAAAGAGAGCTTTTGGTACATTGGCCTTTATTAATCAAAGTATTGAGTATAAGAGCTGGAATGTTATGATGAGGTTGTATAAGGCATTGGTGAGGCCGTATCTGGAGGATTGTGTTCAGTTTTGGTCACCAAATTATAGTTAGGATATTCAGAAGTTTGAAAGAGTGCAGAGAAGATTTACAAGGATGTTGCTGGGACTTGAGAAACTCAGTTACAGAGAAAGGTTAAATAGGTTAGGACTTTATTCCCTGGAGCGCAGAAGAATGAGGGGAGATTTGATAGAGGTATATAAAATTATGATGGGTATAGATAGAGTGAATGCAAGCAGGCTTTTCCACTGAGGCAAGGGGAGAAAAAAACTAGAGGACATGGGTTAAGGGTGAGGGGGGAAAAGTTTAAAGGGAACATTGCGGGGGGGCTTCTTCACAAAGAGAGTGGTGGAAGTATGGAATGAGCTGCCAGACGAGGTGGTAAATGCGGGTTCTTTTTTAACATTTAAGAATAGATAAGACAGATACATGGATGGGAGGTGTATGGAGGGATATGGTCCGTGTGCAGGTCAGTGGGACTAGGCAGAAAATGGTTCGGCACAGCCAAGAAGGGCCAGAAGGCCTGTTTCTGGGCTGTAGTTTTTCTATGGTTTCTATGGTTTCTTTGGATGTGAGAAGAAATTGGTGCACCTGGAGGAAACCCACGTAGTCACAGGGAGAATGTATAAATTCCTTACAAGCTGCAACAGGAAGCTCTAAACGTTTTGTATCCATGCCCTGTTCAAATGTCCTTTAAATGTTATTATTGTACCTGCCTCAACTGCGTATTGTGCAGCATGGTGGCGTAGCAGTTAGCATAATGCAATCACAGTGCCAGCAACCTCGGTTTCACTCTGCTGCTGTCTGTAAGGAATTTGTACAGACCCCTCCCCTCATGACCCTATGGGTTTCTTCTGATTGCTCCAGTTTCCTTGCACAGTCTAAAGACACAAGAGTTAGAATTAGTGAGTTGTGGGCATGTTATGTCGGTGCTGGAAGCATAGCGATACCGGCGGACTTCCCCCAGCATGATCCTCGTTGGGTTTTTAACTGTTCTTTCAGCTTTCCTTACTGCCTTAGCTGAGGGTGTCCTATCAGGTCCTAAACTGTACGAGGCATTCAAGAGGCAGTCAGATCCAGCCCAAGCCATTGTTTACACAGCGTTTTTCTCGGAGCGTGATCTCAGCTGATTGGCAGCTTCCTCTTGAATCCTGTTTGCTTTTACTTAGTGGCTTTCTTACACTGTTTGAACAAGGCAAGTCATGAGTGAATGAACACTCATCTCCTGACAGCTTATAAACTAAAGCAAGTAGCACACGTGTATTTAATTCAGTTAACACCAGAGAGATACGGTACATTTTTGCAACACCATCATAACATGACCACTGAAGCAGATGTGCATGGTAACTCCGCATTTGCGTTCTGAGGTCCTTCAGGGCAAAATAAGCAACGATTCAATGGTGTTTGTGACTGTAAAAATCAACAGAGGAAAATGAAGCACTGATTCCCAATATTTAATATAATAACTTGAATATGTTTTGCAGCAGAGTTTAACTTGAGCAAAGAATGCAAGACAGTACAGCACAGGAACAGGCCCTTTGGCCCACAATATTATGTTAGCAATTAAATGCCAAGCTAAACAGATCCATTCTGCCTGCACATTGTCTGTATCCTTCCGTTTCCTGTGTATTCATGTGCCCATCCATAAGCTTCTTGAACACCTCTGTTGTAATTCTCTCCACCACCACCAGAGTCAGCACATTATACGTGCCCTTTACTCCAAGTAAAACTCTAGCCCCGCATATCTCCTTTGATATCCCACCAGGGGAAAAGGTTATTGGTTGCCTACTCTATCTTTGCCTCTAATAATCTGTAAAGAGCAAAATGGATCAAAGGAGACTATGGAACAAAATTAAGACCGTAAGACCATAAGGCCATAAGACAAAGGACCAGAAGTAGGCCATTCGGCCCATCGAGTCTGCTCCACCATTTTATCATGAGCTGATCCATTTTCTCCTATTTAGTCCCACTCCCCTGTCTTCTCACCACAACCTTTGATGCCCTGGCTACTCAGATACCTATCAATCTCTGCCTTAAATACACCCAATGACTTGGCCTCCACTGCTGCCCGTGGCAACAAATTCCATAGATTCACCACCCTCTGACTAAAAAAATTTCTTCGCATTTCTGTTCTGAAAGGGCGCCCTTCAATCCTTAAGTCATGTCCTCTCGTACTAGACTCCCCCATCATGGGAAACAACTTTGCCACATCCACTCTATCCATGCCTTTTAAATTAAGCCATGCAGTCCATCGGATGTGCTCCACCATTTCATAAGGGCTGATACATTTCCCTCCTGCCTTCTCCCCACAACCTTTTAAGCCACGTGTCCTCAAGAATGAATCAACCTCTGCCTTAAATATACCTGGTGACTTGATCTGTTCAACCGCCTGTGGTAACAAATTCCACAGAATCACCTCCCTCCTGCTAAAGAAGTTCTTCCTCTCCATTCTTAATGGACGCCATCTATTCCTTGGCTGTGTCTTCTGGTCTAACACTCCCCTAGCATCAACAGGAAAATCCTCTCCAATCCTACTCTACTGAGGCCTTTCAACATTCAAAAGGTTTTGGAGAGATCCTCCCTTCTTTTTTGTGAATTCCAGAGAGTAGTGGCCCATAGCCATCAAACGCTCATCTTTTGATAAGCCTTTCAATCCTGGAATCATTTTCATGAACCTCCTTTGAACCCTCGCCAATGTCAGCACGTCCTTTCTAAGATAAGGAGCCCAAAACTGCTCACGTTACTCCAAGTGAAGTCTCACCAATACCTTATAAAGCCTCTGCATTGCATCCTTGTTTTTATATTCTAGTCCTCTCGAAAAGAATGTTAACATTGCATTTGCCTCTATCAGATCTCCTCTTCTCAGCTTCTGCTGCTCCAGAGAAAATAATCCAAGTTTGTCCAACCACAAACAAGAGGAAATCTGCAGATGCTGGAAAACCAAGCAACACACAGAAAGTGTTGAAGGAACTCAGCAAGCTAGGCAGCATCTATAGAAAAGAGTACAGTCAACGATTTGGGCAGAATCCTTCAGCAGTCCAATACAGTACGTCATTGGTACTCTTTTCCAAAGATACTGCCTGGCCTGGCCTGCTGTGTTCCTCCAGAACTTTGTGTGTGTTACAAGTTTGTCCCACCTCTCCTTTTAGCACACACTTCTCTCTCTGTCACTCTCACAATAGCTCCTTGCCTGCTCCCCATCTTCCTCTGGTGCTCCCCTCCCCCTTTCTTTCTCCCTAGGCCTCCCCATGATCTTCTCCCTTATTTAGCCTTGTATTCCTTTTGCCAATCAACTTTCCAGCTCTTAGCTTTATCCCTCCCCCTCCTGTCTTCTCCTATCATTTTGGATCTCCCCCTCCCCTTCCACTTTCAAATCTCTTACTATCTCTTCTTTCATTTAGTCCTGACAAAGGGTCTTGGCCCGAAATGTCATCTGTGCTTCGTCCTATGTTTGCTCTCTGGCCTGCTGCGTTCCAGCAGCATGTTATGTGTGTTACTAGAAATATTTGTTGTTTTGTGGCAGCGGTACAGGGCAAGACCTAAAAATCATGATGGGTCACAAAACATAAGTAAATAATTCAAAAGGGGAATATCAAGGTAGTATTCATGTGTTCATGAACTGTTCAGACCGTAAGTCATAGAAACAGAATTAGGCCATTTGGCCCATCGAGTCTCCTTTTTCATTCCATCATGGCTGATTTATTATCCCTCTCAACCCCATTCTTCTGCTTTCTCCCTATAATCTTTGATGTACTTATTAATCTAGAGTTTATCAAATCTGCATTAAGTATACCCAATGAAATCTGATGGCAGTGGGGAAGAAGCTGTTGTTAAAACTTGAGGTGAGAATGCAAGCTTCAGGATCAGAACCAGATCACCCATGATATAGTTAAGAGATGGAGCGGCTTTGTGAGGCCAAGTCCCCTCCTGCTCTTAATTCAATTGCAATAAAATAGAATTTCAGAAGCAGTGTATTCATGTGGATACTAATCTATTTCATGGTTGATGCTCCTTCATCTTAATCTAAGGTGTCCATGTCAACATCAAACGCCACTGGAAACAGGCTAACATTCACCCTGTGGCATCACGCTGTGCATTCAATGGCAGCTCCGTTTCACCTGCCTGACTGCAGGTTGAGCTGCTTCCCCGTCACCTTTTAAGGACCGAATTTGAGAGAACACAGCGTGCAAGGCAGTATTTCAACAGGACCCGGCAAATTCAGAAGAAAGGAGCAAAGATACTGTGGAAGGCTATGGGAGATTAGTCACAAGAAAGCAGAGACCAGCAGGGTATAGTTTTAATAGAACATTCTTGCAGAAAGAAAAGGCCAAGCTTCAGATTGTTCAATTGCTCTCAGCAAATATATAAGTTATAAAATTAACTGATGATACAGGAGACTCCTTGGTTCAATAGACTATGGCGGTTCTTTGATTTGAAAAACTACCATGTGCCCTGAATCTTCTGCATCTTGTAGGGGGTGGAACAGTAGCCTAGTCGATAGCATAATGCTACAACAGCGCTAGCGACTTTGGTTCAATTCCCACCGCTGTTTGTACATTCTCCCCGTGACCGCATGGTTTCCTCGAGATGCTTCAGTTCCCTCCCACATCCCAAAAGGTATACAGGATAGGAAGTTGATGAGTTGCATGGGGGTAATTGTGTGACGTGGGCTCGTTGGACTGTAAGGGCCTGATACTGTGCTGTATCTCTAAAATAAATAAAAAATAAAGATAATAAATTGCTGTTAGCCAGCTTGGTTCAGTTCTGTTCAATACTTTTCCCTCTATTATTCAATTTTTTTTGAAAGGTATTACTCAATTCATTTCTGTCACTTTTTCAGGCTGTGCATTCTGGATCAAATAACTCAGAGCATTAATTGAAAAATAAATCTATAATTTTATTTTATTTGCCAGATAATTTGTGGGAATGCCAAACAGACTAGAATGAGTACCTGATCTTTGCTATTCTTATTAATTGATCCTTGCAGAATCCTGATGTGAGCCCCATGCGTATATTTCAAATTGATAAATGTTGTTCCCAATGAAGCTCCGTCTTTTAACACTGGCTGGGAAATTAATTTTTCATAGTGTTTTTAAAACAGAAATACATGCTCCTCTGATGTACCTGCTGGTAAATTCATTGCTCTGTGGTTGAGGAATCTACTCCGAATGCTTTACAGTATGTGCTTCTCAATGTTTCAGAAACAGCTTCTTCCCGTCCACCATCAGATTGCTGAATGGACAATGAACCCATGAAGACTACCTCACTATTTTTCCCCTCTCTTTTTGCACCACTTAGTTAATTTAATTTTCTTTTTTATATACATTTCTTATTATAATTTATAGCTTTTATTATTATGCATTGTAATGTACTGCTGTTACAAAATAACATAATTTAGAGCATATGCCACTGATATTTAAACTGATTCTGATCCTGTGAGGATGAAAGGATGATAGAAAGTACAGAGGTGAACAGGTGTAGAATCTGACTTCACCGCAACTCCGCAGAAAAACACTGAGGTTATGTTATTATTTAATTGGCTGAATTTATCTGGAGCTTAATTGGTATTGAACAGCTCACACTCAATGTTTTAGGAATGGATTCTACCACTCTACCATCAGATTTCTCAATGGTCCAGGACCCCATGAACACTACTTCACTGTTCAAGACACATCAAAGTTGCTGGTGAACGCAGCAGGCCAGGCAGCATCTCCAGGAAGAGGTACAGTCGACGTTTCGGGCTGGGACCTTTCGTCAGGCCTAACTGAAAGAAGAGCTAGTAAGAGATTTGAAAGTGGGAGGGGGAGGGGGAGATCCAAAATGATAGGGGAAGACAGGAGGGGGAGGGATGGAGCCAAGAGCTGGACAGGCGATTGGCAAAAGGGATATGAGAGGGTCATGGGACAGGAGGCCCAGGGAGAAAGAAAGGGGGAAGGGGGAAGAAATCCAGAGGATGGGCAAGGAGTATAGTGAGAGGGACAGAGGGAGAAAAAGGAGAGAGAGAAAAAGAATGTGTGTATATAAATAAATTACAGATGGGGTACGAGGGGGAGGTGGGGCATTAGCGGAAGTTTGAGAAGTCAATGTTCATGCCATCAGGTGTTCATGTTTTTAAATTCACTACTTCACTATTCCTCTTTTGCATTATTTATCTTCTTACAGTATCTATCAACCCATCCACCTATCTATATCTATATATATCAGTCTATATTTATGTATATATAGTTATAGATATAGATATATAGTGAGGATGTCAAAGACTTTTGCACTGTAATACATTTGTCAATGTGGAGTGGAGAGCAAGTTTGTAAACCTGGCAGGAGCAAAGGGAGTTGGGAATGGGAAGGGTGGAGTGCCACAGGAGGGGTGTGGAGTAGATGGCAGAGAAGGAGTGCTGGGGTGGTGGTTGGTGCGGAAAGCAGATACACCCGGCCCTGAAACACCAGGCAAGGGCATTTGATTCTGAACAATTAGTTTATTGATCATTACAGAATGTCCCTCTGGTGCTTCTACTTTCCTCCCCTCTCCCTTCTCCTTTCCCCAACCATGATTCCCCTCTCCCTGCCTCTTTTCCACTCTCAGTCCACAATAGAGACCCATATCAGAATCAGGTTTATCATCACTCACATATGTCATGATTTTTTTTGCAGCCGTAGTATAGTGCAATTCATGAAATTACTACAATACTCTGCAAAAGTGTTTGGCAGCCAAGTTAGATAGGTGTGCCTAAGATTTTTGCAGAGTACTATATGTACTTATCTGTCAACCTATTCATTTATAAACATTAACTTTTATGTCAATCACTGTCCTGCTGCCACTAAACAACAAATTTGACAATGTACTGTATATCCATGATAATAAATCTTAGTCTTGCCAATTATCATTGCACCATAGAAAGCATTCTGTCTGGATGCATAATATCTTTGTAAGGCAACTATTTTGCACATGAATTCATTGCTTTGCAGCAGCACTATAGTGCAGAGGGATAAAATTACTGCAAATAATAAAAATAAATAGTGCAATTAAAAACTGAGGTAGTGTTCATGGGTTCATGGTCTGTTCAGAGGGGAAGAAGCCATTCCTGAATCATTGAATGCAGGTCTTCAGGCTCCTGTACCTCCTCCCGAATGGTAGCAAATAGAACTGCATTCTATTTTTCAATAGTGGTGTTACATTTGCAGGAAATCATAAACACAAAGGATTCTGCAGATGCTGGAAATCCAGAGTAACACACACAAAATGCTGAAGGAACTCAGTGGATCAGGCAACAGCTAAGGAGAGGAATATATAGTCAATGTTTCAAGCTGAAACCCTGTCCTGATGAAGGGTCTTGACCCGAAACAGTTTCTTCTTCTTCATAGATGCTACCTGACCTGCTGAGATCCTTCAGCACTTTGTGTGTGTTACATGTGTAGTTTTACAAATCTCTGGAACTTCGGAGTTCAGGTACTCTTGCAACTAATATGTGCATTGTTTTTTGCAGCTAATTTCAACCTAGGATGTAAACCATCAGATGCAAGAGTTGATATTCCAGAAGGGATCAAAATATGTACATAACCTGAGATTCATTTTCTCGCGGGCATACTCGATAAATCCACAATAGAATAACAACCATAAAACAATCAATGAATGTTGAATCAACTTCAACATTCAACTAGTATGCAAAAGGCAACAAACTGTGCAAATACGAAAAGAAATAATGATTGTAAATAAATAAGCAATAAATATCAAGAACATGAGATGAAGAGTCCTTGAAATTGAGTCCATAAGTTGTGGGAACATTTTAATGATGGGTCAAGTGAAATTGCGTAAAGTTATCCCCTTTGGTTCAAGAGCCTGATGGTTGAGGGGCAGTAACTGTTCCTGAATCTGGTGGTGTGAATTCTGAGGCTCCTGTACATTCTTCCTGATGGCAGCAGTGGTAGTGAGCATGTCCTGGGTGGTGGGGGTCACTGATCCACTGACAGCATCTCATGTAGATGTGCTCAAAGGTGGGGAGGGCTTTACCTGTGATGGACTGGGCCATATCCACTACTTTTTCAAGCAGTCCACATTCAAGGGCATTGGTGTTTCCATAATAGGCTGTGATATAGCCGGTCAATAATAAGAAAAATGAGTTTCCTAAATACTAATGAAAACTTGAAATTAAAAAAAATCAATCCCCACATTTAATTTGCTATTTAGCTTTGTATAATTAAAATATACCCCTCAAATTCCTTTTAAATCTTTCCCCTCTCACCTGAAAGCTATGTTTTCTTGTTCTTGACACCAAAACTCTGGAAAGAGATTGAACACATGCACCCTGTTTTTTTGTAGATTATGAAGACATGTAGTCCTCTTTTATTGTCAGTTAGTAATGCATGCATTAAGAAATGATACAATATTTCCTCCGGTGTGATATCACAAAACACAGGACAGACCAAGACTGAAAAAACTAACAAAACCACATAATTATAACATATAGTTACAACAGTGCAACAATACCATAACTTGATAAAGAAGTCCATGAGCACAGTAAAAGTTCAAAGTTTCTCAAATGTTCCACATCTCACGCAGACGGGAGAAGGAAGAAAAACTCTCCCTGCCATACCCGACCACGGTCCGACTCTGAGTCATCCGAAAACTTCGAGCTCTGATCAGCTCTCCAACATCGAGTACTGAGCTCCATTTCTGTCCGAACGATTCGATCTCAATCTCGGTCGCCAACAGCAGTCAAGGCTAGGGATTTTGAGGCCTTCCCTCTGGAAGATTCCTGACCACGCAGTAACAACAGCAGCGAACTGGCGTTTCAGAAATTTCTCCAGAGGAAATTATACCACAGACCAACACCCTTAAACAAGGGATCCATGTCCCCCAGGCTGGGAACTCCTGATCTAGGAACTGTGTTGCGCATGAAAATGCCAGGAGATCAGCGGTTTCTGAGAGACTCAGACTATCCCATCTGGCATTCTACAGTCAAAGTCACTTTGATCACATTTCTTCCCCATTCTGGGGTTTGGTCTGACACAAGTGAACCTCTTGACCGTGTCTGTATGTCTTTATGCATTAGGTTCCAGCCACATGATTGGCTACTTAGATATTTGCATTAAGGAACACTTGCACAGGTGTACCTAATAAAGAGGTCACTGAGTGCACGAACATTTGGCTTCTATTTTAATCTCCTCATGCTTCATTTATGTTTCTTTACAACATTTTGGCCATTTCAGCAATTTAATAAGCTTCACAGCTGCTGGCTAAGGCAATGTGTGAAGAAACATCTTTTTTTTAATGAAAGCACCAATTAGCCTTCACTTCACCAGTTTTATTTTAAACAAAATGGATGAATTGTTGAAACATTGCTTTATCAATTTAAGTTCTTCTGGACTTCTTAGCCAATGGACAGTGAATCTGTGAAATTCATTGACACAGGTGGCTGTGGAGGCCAAGTCATTTGGTAAATTTAAGCCAGGAGATTGGGGCTGAGAGGGAAATGGATCAGCCATGATGAAATAGTGGGGCAGACATGATGGGCCAAATGGTCTTATGGTCTTTTGGTCTAATGGACTCCAAGTGCACAAAAATACAATTGGCACTTGACGTTAATTTGCCCAATTTCAATGGTCAAATTTTCAAAGGGAATTTCATTCTCATCCTGATGAAACTCTGCTGTTGGTTTTATTATTCACATGACTTCAGTTCTAACATGCTGACTGGAAAATGTTCAGCCTTGCCAGCAAACTGATTTTAACAACCCCGCCCCCCCAAACTATCCTCAGATGGCCACATCTTGACATTAGCTGCCAGGAAATGAGGGACTGAGTTCTAGGAAGAGGTTGGGCAGCTTAGGACTTCATTCCTTACAATGTAGGAGACTGAGAGGTGACCTTCTAGAAATACACACAAGATGCTGGAAGAACTCAGCAGGCCAGGCAGCATCTCTGGAAAAGAAGTAAACAGTTGATGTTTCAGGCCAAGACGCTTCATCAGGACTGGTTATTATTCCTGATGAAGGGTCTCAGGCCAAAACGTCAACTGTTTACTCTTTTCCAGAGATGATGCCTGGCTTATAGGATCCTCCAGTATCTTATGTATATTCCTTTGACTTACAACATCTGTAGATTTGCTTTTTTTGGTGATCTTATAGATGTGTACAAGAAGATGAGGAGCACCAACAGGAAGAATGCAGGTGATCTTTTTCCAGAGTTGGGTATCAAGAACTAGAGCTTTGGCTTTAAAGATATTAGCTTCATTTGTCACATGTACATCAAAATATATCAAAACATATAAAACTGGGGGACCACTTCATCAAATACCTCTGCCCCATGCTCCAAGCGGGACTTCCCGTGGCCAAACATTTTAATTCCAATTCACATTCCCATTCCCATTCCAAAATATTGGTCCATGGCTTCCTCTTGTACCAAGTGAGGGCACCCTCGGGGTGAAGCAGTAACGCCTTACATTCCGTCAGAGTAGCCTCCAATCTGATAGCACGAATGTTGATTTTTCTTTCCAGTGGATAAATTACTTCCTCAGGGTCTGCTTCTTCTTCTTCCCTTCGTCCTGTTGACCACTGTCCTCTCCTACTAGCCCTTTTCTTCTCCAGCTCTTGACCCTTCCAACCCACCTGGCTTCACATCTCACCTTCCAGCTGGTTTCCATTCAGAAGCAAAATTTTTGTCACATTTACTGATGATTGTTTGCTTCATTTAACCTCTTTGACTTTCTGATTCTTGTTCAGTTACACTGGTTAGGGTTTCTCCCTCCCTCATGTTCCCACTGCTCTTCGACCACATTCTTACTAAGATCTCACCAATCAGAATCAGGCTTAATATCACTGGCATATGTCGTGAAATTAGTTACTTGAGCAGCAGCAGTACAATGCAATATATTATAATATAGGAAAATAAAGTAAATCAATTACAGTAAGTGTGTGTGTATGTATATATATATGTTAAATTGTAAAATTAAAAATAGGGCAAAGTTTTCATGGTTTCAATGTCTATTTGGGAATTGGTTGGCAAAGGGGAAGAAGCTGTTCCTGAATCACTGAATGTGTGCCTGCAGGCTTTTGTACCTCTTTACTGATGGTAACAATGTGAGGCCGGCATGCCTGGGTGGTGGGGATCCTTGATGATGGATGCCGTCTTTCTGAGGCACCACTCCTTGAGGATGTCTTGGATACTATGAAGACTGGCACCCAAACGGGGGCTGACTAATCTTACAACTTTATGTAGCTTATTTCTATCTTTTGCAGTAGCAACACCCCCCTATACCAGACTGTGATGCTCTCCACAGTACATCTGTAGTTTTCAAACGTTTTAGGTGACAAACTAAATCTCCTCAAACTCCTAATGAAATGTAACTGCTTCCTTCCTTTTTGTAACATTTTATTGTATTTCCCTTTTTCTGTAAATGCCCGCAAGACATGATCCTCAGTTTAGTATCTGGTAACATATATGTACTTCGATAATAAATATAAACATAGAACATAGAACATAGAATAGTACAGCACAGTACAGGCCCTTCGGCCTACAATGTTGTGCCGACCCTCAAACCCTGCCTCCCATATAACCCCCAACTTTAAATTCCTCCATATACCTGTCTAGTAGTCTCTTAAACTTCACTAGTGTATCTGCCTCCACCACTAACTCAGGCAGTGCATTCCACGCACCAACCACTCTCTGAGTAAAAAACCTTCCTCTAATATCTCCCTTGAATGTCCCACCCCTTATCTTAAAGCCATGTCCTCTTGTATTGAGAAGTGGTGCTCTGGGGAAGAGGCGCTGGCTATCCACTCTATCTATTCCTCTTAATATCTTGTACACCTCTATCATGTCTCCTCTCATCCTCCTTCTCTCCAAAGAGTAAAGCCCTAGCTCCCTTAATCTCTGATCATAATGCATACTCTCTAAACCAGACAGCATCCTGGTAAATCTCCTCTGTATACTTGAACTTTGAACTCTGCCCTCAGTCCTGTTGCAAGATCTCAAACCGAATCATCGACCAGCACTCTGCCTCTACAAATGCTGCTTAGTTTGCTGAGTTCCTCACTCTGCAATTAGAATCCTATCCTGCAATGTTGTGCCGACCTGTTAACCTACTCTAAGATCAATCTAACTCTTTCCTCCTACATAACCCTTCAATTTTCTATCTAAGAGTTTCTTCAATGCCCCTAATGTATTTGCCTCCACCACCACTTCTAGCAGAGTTTTCCACATGCCCACCTCTCTGTGTGTAAAAAAAACTTCCCTGTGACATCCTTTTCTTAAAAGTTCAAGTGCAAATTCAAGTTTATTGTCATCTGACTGCACATATATACAACCAAACAAAACAATTTTCCACCAGATCACGGTGTACCCACAAAACGTATATCACGTACAGCACATAATGATGGTAAAGATCACAGTGATGGTAAGGTATTCATTAGTCTTGGAGCCTAAGGGAAGAAGCTGTTATTCGGTCTGGCAGTCCCAGTACTGATGATCTTGTATCTCCGCCCTGACAGTCGAAGATCAAAGAGATTGTGGGATAAGTGGTAGTGATCCTCACGAATACATTGGGCCCTTTGTCTACAACACTTCCACTAATTGTCACACATACAAGGGGAGGGAAACCGCAGTGGTCCTCTCAACCCCCTCATATTAGAGTTTTCTGCCCTGGGAAAAAGTCTCTGGGTGTCCACCTTATCTATGCCTTATATTATCTAGTACATCTCTGTCAGGTTACCTCTTATACCCCTTTGTTCCAAAAAGAATAGTCCCAGCCCAACACAGCATATCTTCCTAAGATTTGTTCTCTAATTCAGGTATCAACTTGGTAAATCTCCACTGTAACTTTTCTACAGCTTACACATTTTGTTGAGGTTTCAGATCAAAACCTGACATCAGGCATCAGGACATCCTGATACACGGTGTTCGGTCTGGAACATCAACATTTCCTTTTCTGCCATTGATGCTGCTTGACATGTAGGACCGCTCCGGCAGATTGTTGCTATAATTGTAAGATTATGGCTCAAAAACTTCTAAAGATGTACAGTACTGTGGAGAACATTCTGATAGTCTGCCTCACCTTCTGGCAGGGGTGGTGAGCTACTGCACAGGATCAAAATACGCTTCAGAAAGTTGTAAAATTAGTCAGCTGCATCTTGGGTACTAACTTCCATAGTAACCAAGACATCTTCAAGGAACAGTACCTTAGAAAGGTAGTGTCCATTATCAAAGATGCCCATCACCCAGGATATACCCTCTTATCTTTGTCACTGACAGGAAGGAGGTACAGAAGCCTAAAGGCACACACTCAGGGATTCAGAAACAGCTCTTCCCCTTCTCCATCTGATTCCTAAATGGACATTGAATCCATGAACATTACCTCACTATTATTATTTGTTTCTGCACTGTATTTAACTGTCTAATATACATATACCCACTTGCTGTAATTGATTTACTTTTTTTTCTATATTATCACGTATTGCATTGCACTGCTGCCACTAAGTTAACAAATTTTGTGGCATATGCCGGTGATACTAAACCTGATTCGGATTCCACTTTGCTAGTTGCCATAATCCACTGGCCTTCCTATATTTGGTTGTTCCAAGCACTTGGAAAGCACTGTATAAATGTTACCTTTATTTCTTTCTAACAAAACAGTGCCTGGGGTATCAAACCTGCACCTTCTACTGCCTGGGGCTGAATACATCAGCAGTTAGTGTGATTAGTTACTCTCAAAAGCCGTGCCTGTAACTAGAAAGCAGGCAGGTAAAGAGCACAGTGATCTCTCGCTGCTTCATGTTTGCTGTTAAAATCTTCCCCAATCAAGGGTGATTTGTTAACATGGATAAACCCTTTACACAAAAGACAATTGATTCAAAAGACAATTGATTTACACAAATTTTAAGACAATGATTTAGCAACAGTAATTCCCCTTTGTCATCAAATTTCTAAACGATCGATAAATCCATAAATAGGTGGGACCACCGCAAAGTGACACTGGAGAGATACCCTCCAATGGACATAATAAATGGTGAACAAACAATATATTAATAATAATAACCATTTAATTTCATATATTAAAATGCAGCCTCAAAGTGACTTACATAGATTGTAGGAATTAATCAATCTAGTGATAAAAATATGAGGCAAAATTAAAAATCATAAATAGACAAAAACATTATGCAAAATAAAATATAATCAAATATCTAAATTATATAAATCTAATCAACATTAACAGACATTAAGTAATCCTATAATAGGCCAAATTTTAAAAGTAAATTTTTATGAGTGTTTTCAAATGTTCCACAGTCCTAGCCTGGTGTATATCAGTTGGTAGACTCTTCCAGATTTACCCTTCATATTTCTAAGATTGATACTTTTTATTGCTACAAATAAAAAAAATTTAGTTTATTTTTTCCTTACTTAGTTTAAGGAAACTCAAACTCCTCCATCCTGTAATGCTAGTAAGACTTCGGACCGGAGAGTTTTGCATCAGTCTTCACTGTGGAAGATACTAGCAGTATGCCAGAAATTCAAGAGTGTAAGTGAGCAGAAGTGAATGTAGTTGCTATTGCTGAGGAGAAGCTGCTTAGAAAGCTGAAAGGTCTGAAGGTAGACAAGTCACCTGCACGAGATGGACTACACCGCAGGGTTCTTAATGAGGTATTTGAAAATATTGTAGAGGCATTGATAATGATCTTTCAAGAATCACTAGATTCTGAAATCATTCCGGAGGACTGGAAAATTGCAAATGTCGCTCCACTCTTTAAGAAAGAATGAAGGGAGAAGAAGGGAAATTAAAAGCCAGTTAGCCTGACATTAGTGCTTGGGAAGATGTTGGAGTCTATTATCAAGGATGAGGTTTTGGGGTGCACATGACAAAATAGGCCAAAGTCAGCATGCTATCCTTAAGGGGAAATCTTGCCTGACAAATCTGTTGGAATTCTTTGATGAAATAACAGGCAGGATAGACAAAGGAGAGGCAGTGGATGTCGTTTTCTTGGATTTTCAGAAGGCTGTTGATAAGGTGAGATAGAAGATTGGCTGACTGGCAGGAGGCGAATGGGAATAAAGGGAGCCTATTCGGGTTTGCTGCTGATGACTAGTGGTGTTCCACAGGAATAGTGTTGAGACCACTTCCTTTCACGTTATATGTCAATGATTTGAATGATGGAATAGATTACTTTCTCGCCAAGTTTGCAGATGATGCAAAGATAGGTGGAGGGGCAGGTAGTGTTGTTGAAGCAGAGAGTCTGCAAAAGTACTTAGACAGATTAGGAGAATGGGCAAAGAAGTGGCAGATGGAATACTGTGTTAGAAAGTGCATGGTCATGCACTTCGGTAGAATAAATAAAGGCATAGACTATTTCCTAAATGGGAATTAAATCAAAAAATCAGAGGTGAAAAGTGACTTAGAAGACCTTGTGCAGGATTCTCTAAAGTTTAATTTGCAGGTTGAGTAGGTGGTGAGGAAGGCAAATGCAATGTTAGCATTCACTTCAGAGGACTAGAATATAAGAGCAAAGATGTAGTATTGAGGGTTTTTAAGACATTGGCCGGTCCGTACACTTCCCTACACTATGTCTCATCAGCTCCTTCTTTGGTCATTCTCCTAATCTGTCTCAGTACTTCTGCAGACTGGGGCACCTTGCCTAAGAAAAGGTGTGCTGGCAGTGGAGAAGGCCCAGAGGAAGTTCATGAGAATGGGAATGATAAAAGAGTTAACATATGAGGAGAGTTTGATGGCTCCGGGGCCTGTACTTTAGAGCAGTGATTCTCAACCATTTTTTGGCCACGGCCCCCTTAGGATCTCTTCCCAGGTTCCAGGACCCTCCCCCCACCCCTGCCTTTCAAACAGGGATACAACATCAACAGATAGACAGAAAATCATTTATTATTGAACACCAAGAAAACTTGAACATTCCGACATACTGGGCAAAACTTGAAAAAAGACTGTATGAAATTAAACATCTATCAGGCCTAATGCAATCCTTGAGCTTCGTGCTTTTCTGCAAGTTTTATGAAAACGGGCTCCAAATTAGACCTTGACAGTCAGAGTGTTGTGCAGAGTTGTTGTGATATCAATTCTGTTCCTGGATTTTGTCAAGGAAACTACCTTGCAGAATCTGCTCTCAACCAAATAAGTTGCGGAAAAGGCAATAAAAAATCCTTGGGCTTTTTCCCCCAGTGTTATAAATTTATTCGGCAGATCACTCATGATCCAAAAAGCTTTTTGAAACTGACTGAACTGACGACGTGCAGTTATATCATTCTGAAGATCAATCAAACTCCCTTGAATTTCTGCCTCAACTTGGGTGGGTTGTACTTCAAATGGATTCAAAATCCAATCCGGGATACCGAGGTTTAACAGGCTATTAAATCTTTCTTGCATATCCTTGTGTATCTGCTTGAGATGCTTCATATAAACGGTAAGGTCATCGTCCTTCAGTGCCTCTGCGATCACCTTCAGGTTTGGAAATTGTAAAAATTCCGTTCCGTATTGTGGCAATAGACTTCAAGTTTCTTAAGGAAAGAAACAATGGCTTCCTTACAATCTACGAGGTTTCTGTTTTTTCCCTGTAAGGTCTTGTTTAACAAATTAAATTTCTGAAAGATATTTGCCAGATAAAATATGTCCGCCTTAGCATCAACGAGTCTTTCTCCATGCTCTTTATCAGACATGAAGGAAACTGTGGTGACCCAGATCATAACAAAATGTTGAAGACAGTTTCCCGTTGTTATCTTGTAAAGTAGTTTCGTCTAATTGTCAAGAGAATTTCTTGGATTGAAATGAACTGACCAATCCCTCTTCAATGTTCCATGACATCTCATCGATTCTTCTGGCAACAGTAGAATTACTCAAAGGAATTGCCTGAATTGTTTCTTTGGCACTCAAATTCATGACATCAGATATTATTATGGACACTGAAGGCAGGATAAACGACTCAACAATGTTGTGAGGATTTCCAGTTTTAGCAATCAGTTTACTAATTTTGTATGATGCAACAAGACCCTTCTCTAATTCCTGTGACGTTTGAGTAAGCATTTGTTTCAGCGTTGGCCTTCTCTCAAAATTATCTGGAAGGTTTTTGAAGAAATCTAAGTGTTTATCCTTCTTCTCTGGATGCGAGGTATCCAAATGTTTTTTTCCAATTTGCTTGGCCTCATGCTTTCATTTGACAATGTAGTCATGCAGTTCAAACACAAGGGCAAAGATGGGCTTTGTGGAGATGCAATGAAACCATACGATAAGTATTCCACTGAATACTGCCGACACCTTTTTTTCGCCAAGGAACTCATGGGTAGAATTATTTCTGAAAATAATCAGCGCGCGAAATACAGATACATTACTGACAAAAAATGCTGTCACCCGGAGCCAGGGATTTTTTTTTTCATATGCAGTAATAAACACTTCTCACAACCTACCTTAATGTATAATATATCCAAACACATATACTTTAAAGTTACTAGGATAAAAAAGGCCTAGCAAGACACGTTGATCTTCGGAGAATGAAATATGGCGATAATAGACGCGAGAACCCTTGATTGAATACGTTGACCCGCTGCAGTCTGATTTGCGACTGACTCTGAAGTGAGGCTGTGTGGGAGGAGCTTAAGCAATGAATTTACCAGGTGTGCCCAATTCAGATGGTGTGTTGGAAAGATATTATAAATAGGAGAGAAACTATTGACGCCAATGAAGGTTGCTGCTTGGGTATTTCATCGGTTCAGTTACCAGGGCCCCCATAAACCCTTGGGGCTCCCCTTCTCACAGTTTTCAGTCGATGGCCCCCTTCAAATGTGCCAGGGCCCCCATTGAGAATGGCTGCTTTAGAGGAATGAGGAGGGGATCTCATAGAATCCTATCAAATATTGAATGGCCTCGATAGCGTGGATATGTGCAGGATGTTTCCCATAGTGGGTGAATGTAAGACCACAGAGTACAGCTTCAGAGTTGGGGACATCCATTTAGAACAGAGATGAGGAGAAATTTCTTTAGCCAGAGGGTGGCGAATCTGTGGAATTGTTTGTCACAGACAGCTGTGGAGGCCAAGTCATTGGGTATATTTAAAGCAGAGGTCGATAGATTCTTGGTTAGTCAGGGCATCAAACAACAGAAGGCAGGAGAATGTGAGTAAAACAGATAAGCAATCAGCCATGATGGAATGGCGGAACAGACTTGATGGGCCAAATAGCCTAATTCTGCTCTTATGTCTTTTGGCCTTATAAACTCTATTACACTGTCAATTTATTTATTTATTTACGTATTTATTTATTTTAACCCCATCATGGGCACTCACCTCCCCATGATCGAGGACACCTTCAAAAGACAATAACTCAGGAAGGCGGCAACTATCATGAAGAACCCTCAGCATTCAGGATATGTCCTCTTCTCACTAATACCATCAAGGAGGAAGTACAGGAGCCTGGGACCCACACTCATGTTTAAGGTCAAGTGTCACTACATTTGGACATGGCCCAAGTGCAGAGCGAGAGACACTGAAGCAAGTCAATAGTTCACAGAGCTTAATGCCAACACAGTTAGAAGGAAAAGAAAACAATAAACGCTAGGCCAAACAGAGCCATTAACTACAACTTTCAAATGGAAAACGAAGCCAACACTGTGGCTGAAAGGAATTGCTCAAGTCTCGATAGCTCTACAACAAAAAGAATGGAGTTAAATACAGTCAAAATTACATAATAATTAGCTGACACATGCATTTTCACGAGCGCAATTGCCATATCTGCTGCACTGCTGAATCTGTGGTTGTGACGTCAAGTGTCTATAAGTATATACAAACGTTTGTACAACCAAACAAAACAACTCCCCTCTCAGGACCATGGTGCACCCATAAAACATTCATCACACACAGCACATAAAACAGAATATTACATAAACAAATTAACAAAATATAATTCAAAATGCATGTAGTGTGCACCACATAGTCTTGCAAGACCATGGATCTGTGCTTGCAAAGTCTTCACTCTCCAGGGTGCAGGCCTGGGCAAGGTTGTATGGAAGACTAGCAGTTGCCCATGCTGCAAGTCTCCCCTCTCCACGACACCGATGTTGTCCAAGGGAAGGGCATCAGGACCCATACAGCTCGGCACCAGTGTCGTTGCAGAGTAATGTGTGATTAAGTGCCTTGCTCAAGGACACAACACGCTCCCTCGGCTCAAACTCACGACCTTCAGATCGCTAGTCGAACGCCTTAACCACTTGGCCGCGTGTCCACACACCACAGGTAAACAGTAAACTGTAAACAGCAAACAGCTCACTGTCTCAGTGATGAGACCTTGATGGTTGCAGGGTATTCATTAGTCTCACAGCCTGAGAGAAGAAGCTGTTACCCGGTTTGGCTTCTGTACCTCCTTCCTGACAGAAATGGGTCAAAGGGATGCATCAGGCCCTTTGCCTACTATGCTCCCAGTAAATATCACAAATATTGGTTATCCTCTTGGTGTTTTTTATGAGCCTTTGTAGGGTCTTGCATGTGCTGTTTTGCAGCTTCTATACCGCACATTGATGCAGCCAGGTAGGACACTCTTGATGGTGCTTCTGTAGGAAATTGTTAGAATGTGGCCAAGGAGCCTTGCCCACCTCAGTCTCCTCAGAAAGGGTAGATGCTGCTGTGCCTTCTTGACTAATGAGGGGGTGTTGTGGGTCTAGGATATATATGGAGCTTAGAAAAATAGAGGGCTATGGGTAACCCCAGGTAATTTCTAAAATAAGTAAATGTTTGGTACGGCATTGTGGGCTGAAGCGCCTGCATTGTGCTGTAGGTTTTCTATGTTTCTATGATAGATCATCCATTATGTGTACACAAAGAAACTTTGAGCTCTTCACTCTCTCCAAGGCAGTGGCATTGATGCGCAATGGAGAATGGTTGAACTGCACCTCAGTGTGTTAGGAATAGCTTCTTCCCCTTTGCCACCATATTTCTGAAAGGTCCATAAACCTCTTCGTTATCTTGCTCTCTTTTTCCATCACTTCTGTATTTTTCATACTCCTTAGTGTAACCATTGTAAACACTGTCGGGGGAAAGCTGCATCCATCATCAGAGACCACCACCACCCAGGCCATGCTCCCTTCTCACTGCTGCCATAAGGAAAAAGGTACAGGACCCTCATGACTCACACTCCCAGGTTCAGGAACAGTTATTACCCCTCAACCACCAGACTCTTGAACCAGAGGTGATAATTCCACTCAACATCACTTGTCCCATCACTGAACAGTTCCCACAACATATAGACTAACTTTCAAGGACTTTTTATCTCATGTTCTTGACATCTATTGCTTATTTATTTATTGTTACTATTTCTTTATTTTTCTTTTGTATTTACACAATTAGTTGTCTTTTGCATAAGTTTGTATGTCCCATTCTTTTGCATACTGGGCAAAAAGTTTCCTCTTAAGTTCCTATTAAGTTTCTCTCCTCTCACCCTAAATGTATAATACACACAAAATGCTGGTGAACACAGCAGGCCAGGCAGCATGTATAGGAAGAGGTACAGTTGACGTGCCTGGCCTGCTGCATTCACCACTAAATTTATGATCTTTAGTTCTAGATTCCCCAACCCCTTGGAAAAAACTATGGGCATTGACCCTGTCTATGCCCGTTATGACTTTATACACCACTAGAAGAACTGTCTCATTCTCCTGTGCTCCTTGAACCTGTCCCAATTTCCCAAGCCACTCAACATCTTTCCATATCTCAATCCATTGAGTCCCATCATTCTTTCCAGCTTACTAGCATTTTCCCTACAGCAGGATAACTGAAACTCAGCACAGTGTGTTATGCCACCCAGCTCACTGGGGAAATACCAGCAAACCTGTCTCTGCAGAACCTTCCAAAGGTACTGGCTGAATAAAGTGTACCAACGTCAGCATTGGTAGTGTGAGCTCTAATGATCAGGAAACATTATATGCATACACAATGTCAGACACCCAGAACAGGCACTGTATATGGAACCCTGTCAGAGCTGGACAGAGCAACCAATTCAAGCTAACATAGTAACAAGTTCAAGTTTAATTATCATTCAACCATATATGAATACAGCAAAATGAAGCAACATTACTCTGGAACCAAGGTGTAAAACACAGTACAGTTACATAGAGTACAAGGTTCACATAGCACATATAAGATAGCAGTAAAGTACAGTCATACACAAAACAAATAGTCCAAGTCCCTGAGTCCATGAATGTTGCAGCAGTCTGCAGTTGAACACAATACATCTAGTCTTCTGCTGAGTGATCACGAGAGGCCAGCACCGACTGGAATATGGATACAGCGGCACTCTGGTGGAGTGCATCAACTCCAATGCCTCTCTCCTTGGTGGCTGAAAACAGGCGACACTGCCATTTGAGGCCAAGTCCTTGCTCTGACCGAAGCTGTACAGATCCACTGATGTCCACCAATAAATCTGTGAATCAGACTTGCAGCATTCCACATTACCAATGCCCAGCAGGGTCTTGCGATCATAGGAAAAGCGAGTAAGGTGATCCCTCGCTGTTACACTGCATACTGCCTTTGTGCACACCTATGCCTGTCTGACGCAGGCAGCAGCATGATCTACATCAAGTCCAGCAACCTCAGGATATTAAGGCATCAAAAACTGTCCCCTAGGAGCAAGACAAGCGATGTGGTAGCCCAGTCAGAGCACACAGCGGAGATTATGTAAAGCAATGCGAAGCATGCAGAAAATTGCGCAAAAATCAAGCTGAACCTCTCTGTCCCACAGAATTCCCAAAGTTTCTATGGAAAATTGCAGCCACGCATATATTCAAGCTGAAAAAAGACCTTCTCACTGTGGATTACTACTCAGGAATGTTGAGGTGTCCGAGCTATTGTCTACATCCTCAACAGCAGTTATACAACACCTGAAAGCTGTATTCACTTACCATCAAATACCGGAGACATTTGTGTCAGACAATGGTCCACAATTCAGCTGCTCGGTATTCAAGTTCTTTGCTAAGAACTATGAGTTTGAACACCAGACAAGCAGTCCATGGTACTCGCAGGCAAATGGAGAAGTGGAAAGAGCAGTGCATGCTGTTAAGGCAAAATGCCCCTACAAAGTCCTGACGAAGGGTCTCGGCCTGAAACGTCGACTGCGCCTCTTCCTATAGATGCTGCTTGGCCTGCTGCGTTCACCAGCAACTTTGATGTATGTTGCCTACAAAGGACTGTTAGCTTATTGCTTTACACCTCTTGCGAATGGCTACAGACCATCAGAGCTGTCATTGGCCAGAGACTGAGAACAAGCCTGCCTGCTCTTCCTTCCCTTCTCCAGCCTCACTTAATGGACTTAGAAAAAGTGAGACATTTTGAGACAACACAGTGTGAGAAAACAAAGAGCATACATGATCTCAGACAGACAGCTAAATCTGTGTCGCCGCTCAGGAGTGGTGAAGCTGTTAGGGTTTCACCAAAGGAACAATAGTCTGGCAGCATTGCTTGTGATCAGAACACCAAAGTCAGGCAGAACAGGCGTGCACTCCTGTGCCTTGAAAGTCCACAAAAGGTAAAGGAAGAAATAGAGTGGGCTGATCCTTATAACAAGGACCACTTACCCAAGGTGGATGCACCTGTTCAAGAACCTACTTCTGCTCCAACACTTCCAGGAGCCTATACCAGATGGAGTTATTTATCTGTCCCACCACAGAGATATACTCCATAGCGTAATAACTTAGGGAAGGTGACTAGAGAGGCAGAGTATTCCTACCACTTTGCCAGAGTTTTCAGGTAGTCTACGCTGACCTCTAGATTTAGTGTTCTACTGTTGGAAACACTTCACAAGTTGAGTCTATTCTTAAACAAAAATTGGTGAAAAAAGGAGGAAAACACAGAGAGCATTAAAAACAAAGAGAAAGACAGATATAATATTGGCAATTCTTTTTTATGCAAAGACAGAGAGAGACTGTTTTAAACAAAGAGAAAGATAGTTATAATGTTGGTAATTCCTTTTCATCTTTACGTAAGGAGCATTAGTTACTTGCTATGGGTAAAGTGAACAGAATTGTTCAATTTCAGTGACTATAATTTCAACACAGACAAGAAGTACATACCCAACTTTTCAATTTTCAAGAAGAGGCGATTTTGTGGCTAATCCTATGCCACTCAGTTAGACACTCCCACATGGGAGGAGTTCACATATTGTACAAGCTGTGCTATCAATAAAATTCAGCTGAATGGCCTGCATACTGCCGTGCTGGTGCGTGCTCTGCGCTCTCCCTCAATATTGAACAGAACACTGGGCATGCTATATTGGTGCTGGAATCAGTGGTGACACTTGTGGGCTGCCTCCAGCACATTCCTAGCCTGTGTTGGTTTAAATTTATAGAATGAATTTCACTTTGCATTTCCATGTTTTGTGATAATTAAATGAACCTGAATTTGAATCATTTCCTGCCCCACTTGTGGTAAAGTACATGGTTTCCACATTGGCTGCACCAAATTCCTTAAGGCCCTCAGAAATGAAGGGAGAGCAAAAGTGAATACGCACAGGAATATGCTAAGGATGGATATGGACATGAGCAGGCAAGAAGGATGAGGTAAAGAAGGAAGGTTAGTTTTATTTGTCAAACATCTGATAGTACACGTCACACAACCTCTCATTATCACAGAACACATTCTGCACGGTCAACAAAAGCTCACCAATGCCTCTAGTTTCTGAGAAGGTTGAGAAGAGCTGGAGTTTGCACATCCATACTCACATCTTTCTACAGATGCACAGTGGAGAGCATCTTAACAAACTGCATCACTACTTGGTATGGAAGTTGCACTGCAGTGGACTGGAAGGCTCTGCAACAGTAGTAAAAACTGTCGAACACATCACTGACACCAGCCTTCCCACTATCAAGGACATGCAATATATACAAAAAGGTGCCATAACGGGGCCAGTAACATCATGAAAGATCTCACCCACCCTCCTCATGGACTATTTGCCCCACTTCCATCAAGGAGGAGGCTACGTAGTATCCACACCAGGACAACCAGACTCAAAAACCTTCTCCCAAAGCAGTAAGGCTTATCAACACCTCCACTGCTACTCAAATATTTCCTGTCATTCACCTTATGTACAGCCTACTGTCATTGTATGACCATACAAACATACGATCAATCTACGCATGTAAGCTATTTTATGTATTTATATTTATTGTGTTTTTATTATTCTTGTGTTCTTTATCTTTTATGGGTTTTTTTGTGCTAATGGGATCCAGAGTAACAATTACTTTGTTCTCTTTCACACTTGCGTACAGGAAATGACACTGTACGACCTTGAGTCGTGAAACATTGAAACAAAGAGTGAAACGTGTCATTTGCCCCAACAACCAGCAGAGTCCAAGGGTTGTGCGAGAGGCAGCCTGAATGTGTTTCCATGCTCCTGGTGCCAACGCAGCATGCCCACAGCTTAATAGCATGGGCCTTTGGAGTGTGGGAGGGAACCGGAGAACTCAGGTCTCAGTGCCATTGGTTCGGTACAACATCATGCATCATTAAATGCAGCATCTCCAAGTTTGCGGATGACACGAGGCTGGGCGGCAGTGTTAGCAGTGAGGAGGATGCTAAGAGGATGCAGGGTGACTCTGATAGGTTGGGTGAGTGGGCAAACTCATGGCAGATGCAATTTAATGTGGATAAATGTGAAGTTATCCACTTTGGTGGTAAAAATAGGAAAACAGATTATTATCTGAATGGTGGCCGATTAAGAAAAGGGGAGGTGCAACGAGACCTGGGTGTCATTATACACCAGTCATTGAAAGTGGGCATGCAGGTACAGCAGGCGGTGAAAAAGGCGAATGGTATGCTGGCATTTATAGCGAGAGGATTCGAGTACAGGAGCAGGGACGTACTACTGCAGTTGTACAAGGCCTTGGTGAGACCACACCTGGAGTATTGTGTGCAGTTTTGGTCCCCTAATCTGAGGAAAGACATCCTTGCCATAGAGGGAGTACAAAGAAGGTTCACCAGATTGATTCCTGGGATGGCAGGACTTTCATATGAAGAAAGACTGGATGAACTGGGCTTGTACTCGTTGGAATTTAGAAGATTGAGGGGGGATCTGATTGAAACGTATAAAATCCTAAAGGGATTGGACAGGCTAGATGCAGGAAGATTGTTCCCAATGTTGGGGAAGTCCAGAACAAGGGGTCACAGTTTGAGGATAAAGGGGAAGCCTTTTAGGACCGAGATTAGGAAAAACTTCTTCACACAGAGAGTGGTGAATCTGTGGAATTCTCTGCCACAGGAAACAGTTGAGGCCAGTTCATTGGCTATATTTAAGAGGGAGTTAGATATGGCCCTTTTGGCTACAGGAATTAGGGGGTATGGAGGGAAGGCTGGGGCGGGGTTCTGAGTTGGATGATCAGCCATGATCATAATAAATGGTGGTGCAGGCTCAAAGGGCCGAATGGCCTACTCCTGTACCTATTTTCTATGTTTCTATGTTTCTATGTTTCTATATCATTGGACCTGTTCCTGTGCTATTGAATGTTCTATGTACTATGAGTTATCTTCATTTCTGTCGGATCATGAAGAATATGAAAGGACATTTCTAGGGCAAGATACGAGGTGCTGGGGGACTCAAAGGATCAAGGAGCATCAGCGGAGGGAAAGTAACAGTCGGTGTTCGGTTTGGGACCCCACCTCGACTGTATATGAGACCCCATCCCCACTGTGTGCGTTGGGAGGGGGAGAGGTTCGAATGGATTAGAGCTATTTACCTGCACTCCGTTTTGTCTCAACTCCTCTGGGATTCAGTTTGCCAGTGCTTTTTATTTTTGTAATAGTTCAGTGACGTCACCTGTGAAAACCTCAATACTATTTGTACTTTCTGAGAGCTTATACATTGCCTTCCTATAGCAGAGCATGCAGTACTTTCATTTTGGCCTTAGCAATGTCTTGTACAGCTGTAACACAATGTCCCAACTCCTGTACTCAATATCCTGGCTGATGAAGGTAAGCGTGAGAGAAAGCTGACTTGTTGGCATTTTATTCTCCTCTTTTCTCATTTAGGTGTGAAATTGCTTTGCAGAGCAGAAAATCTGTCGGAGAACTTACATTTAAAAAGGAATGGGGTAGAAAATCTGAAGGCACTGTAGCAAAGCAATGTCTGACAAACTTGGCATTGTACAACACAGAGACATATTCGACTGGTGGTTGAGAATCCAAGAAATAAATTGGTTCATTATTGGCACATACACTCAGTAGCCACTTTATTGGGTACATCTGTACAGCCTCACATTAATCTAAATATCTAATCAGCTAATCATGTAGTAGCAATTCAGTGCATTAAAGTATGCAATAGGTTCAGTTGTTGTTCAGGCCAAACATCAGAATGTGAAGGAAATGTGATATAAGTGACTTTGAGCTCGGAATGATTGTTGGTGCTAGATGGGGTGGTTTGAGTATAAGACCATAAGATATAGGGGCAGAATTAGGTTATTTGACCGATCTAGTCTGCCCCGCCATTTCATTATGGCTGATCCATTTTTCCTCTCAACCCTAATCTTCTGCCATCTCCTTGTATGCCTTCATAACCTGAACAATCAAGAATCCAACAAGCTCTGCCTTAAATATACAGAAAGACATAGCCTCCGCAGTTGCCCCTGGCAAAGAATTCCACAGATTTACCTCTGTGGCTCAAGAAATTCCTCCTGAGCTCTGTTCTAAAAGGATGCCCCTCTATTCTCAAGCTGTGTCGTCTGGCCTTAGACTCTCTCACCATAGAAACATATGGTTCAATGGTTCTCCACATCTGCTCTAACAGGGCCTTTCACCATTCATGAGGTCACCCTTCATTCTTCTGAATTCTGGTGAATACAGGCCCAGAGCCATCAAACGTTCTTCATATGACAAAGCATTCAATCCTGGAATCATTTTCGTGAACCTCATTTGAACCCTCTCCAGTTTCAGCACATCCTTCTAAGTAAGGGGCCCAAAATTGCTCACAATACTCCATGAGGCCTCACTACTAAATCCTTGCTTATATAACTTATAAAATCCTTGTTTTTATATTCTAGTCCCCTTGAAGTGATTGCTAACATTGCATTTGTCTTCCTCACCACAGACTCAACCTGCAAATTAATCTTTAGGGAATCGTGCACAAGGACTCCCAAGTCCCTTTGGAATTCAGTTTTTTTTTTGTATTTTCTCTTGGTTCTTGATCCTGCAAAATATTCCGCATAGAATTTAGACTCTCCACTTAGAATATTGTCAACCCTTACATTTCTTCTACCAAAGTGCATGACCATACACTTCCGGACACTGTATTCCATCTGTCATTTCTTTGCCCATTTTCCTAATCTGTCTCAGTCCTTCTGTAGCCTCTCTACTTCATCAAAACTACCTGCACCTCCATCTATCTTCATATCGCCTGCACCTTTGCAACAAATCCATCAATTCCTTCATCCAAATCATTGACCTATATAGTAAAAAGAATTGGTCCCATCCCAGACCCCTGTGAAACACCACTAGTCACCAGCAGCCAACCAGAAAAGGCTTCCTTTATTCCCATTCTTTGCGTCCTGCCAATCTCAGAAGCTGCTGAATTGCTGGGATTTTCACACAGAACAGCCTCTAGACTTTACAGAGAATGGTGCAAAAAGCCAAAAAAGAAACAACAACATCCAGTGAGCAGTAGTTCTGTGGGTGAAAAAACCTTGTTAATGAGAGAGGTCAGATGAGAATAGCCAGACTGGTTCAAGATGATAGGGACGTGACAGTAACTCAAATAATCATGCATTACAACAGTGGTGTGCAGAAGAGCATCTCTGAATGTACAGCTCATTGAACCTTGAAGTGGATGGGCTACAGCAGCAGACGACCACACTGGCTTTCAATCCCGTACCTAATAAAGTGGCTACTGAATATCTATCAAGGTACAGTGAAAAAAAAATCTATGCCTTCCGTACTGAACATTTCATCACATCAATGGGTTGACGCAGTACAAGTGAAACAAACAAAAGAAGAAGGAGGAGAGGTGATTTGATAGAGGTATACAAGATGGTAAGATGCAATGAATGAGTCGTGAGTTAGAGGCTGCTTCCCAGATTGGAAGTGACTAACTCCTGAGGCATAATTTTCAGGTGATTGGAGAAAGCTTTTTCAGAGGTGTTTTTTTTTACACAGAGAGTGGTAGATACATGCAACACCTTGCCAGGGGTGGTGGTAGGGGCAGATATATTAGAGTTGTTTAGAAGTCTCTTAGATCGGAAAATGCATGACAGAAAAACTGTACGACTATGTTGGAGGAGAGGGTTAGATTGATCTTGCAGTAGGTTAAAAGGTGGGCACAAAGTCATAGGCTGAACGAACAGTACAGTTCTATGCTCTAATGCAGATCTAATACGTCACAGAAACAGCGAATGTGTAATGCAGACAGACAATAAGGTGCAAAGTTACAAAAAATAAATTATGAGGTTAAGAATCCATTTTATCATACTAACGAAGTGTTCTATAGTCCTATAACAGTGGGATAGAAGCTGTCTTTGAGATTACTGGTGTGTTCTGTCAGACTTTTGTATCTTCTGCTCAGTGAGAGGGGTGGGAGAAAGGATGTGTGGGTTTGATGGGGTCATTGATTATGTTGGTCACTTTACCGAGGCAGCGAGAAGTGTAGACAGAGTCCAGGGAAACTTAAAGAAATATTCTCAAGGAGGGAAGATGTAATGAGGGAGTTACAGTTTTGGATATTTGTTTATTTGTTTATTTGGATATTTGGATATCAGTTTTCTCCATATAATCAACCCACTTTTTTCATTGTTGGGGTTGATTGTAATTAACAGTGTGCTAAACACATTAGAATGGGTGGCATGGGAGCTTTCTAGTTCGCACTATGGTTTACAGAGCCAACCATAAGATCGGGATTCAATTTCCACCACTGTCTGTAAGGATTTTGTACATTATCCCCGTGATCGCTTGTATTTTCTCGAGCTGCTCTGGTTTCGTCATACATTCTGAAGACGTATGGGTTAGGGTTAGTGAGTCATAGACATGTTATGTTTGCACTGGAAGTGTAGAGACATTTGTGGGCTGCCTGCAGCACATCCTCGGACTGTGCTGGTCATTTATGCAAAAGATGCATTTCACGGATGTTTTGCTGTGCATGTGAAATAAAGTTAATCTTTAAATGTTGATTCTTGTTATAGGTGAAGACTAATATTATATCTATCCACATCCAGAGGTCCATGAGCCAGTCCTCATCGGAGGATCAGAAGTAAATAGGGTTAGCAACTTTAAATTCCTCACTATTATTTCAGAGGAACTGTCCTGGGCCCAGCGTGTACTGTACGCGCAATTACAAAGAAAGCATGGCAGTGCCTTTACTTTCTTAGAAGTTTGTGGAGATACGGCATGACATCCAAAACTTTGACAAACTTCCAAGATGTGTAGCGGAGAGTATGTTGACTGGCTACATCGCAGCTTGGTATGGCAACACCAATGCCCCGAATGGAAAATCCTGCAAAAAAATAGTGGATATATTCCAGACCATCAGGGATAACATTGTTCAAACTATTGAGCACATCTATACAAAGCACTGTTGCAGCAAAGTAGCATCCATCATCAGGGATCCCACCACCCAGGACGTGTTCTCTTCTTGCTGTTGCCATCAGGAAAAAGGTACACGAGCTTCAGGACTCACACCACCAGCTTCAGGGACGGTTACTACATCTCAACCATCAAGCTCTTGAACCAAAGAGGTAACTTCATTCAATGTCAATTGCCTCATCAATTAACTATTCCCACAACCAGTAGACTCACTTTCAAGGACCTCATCTCAAGTTCTTGATATTTATTGCTTATTTATTTATTATTACAATTTCTACTATTTATAATTGCACAGTTTGTTCTTTTGTACTCAGCTTGAACGTCCTTGTTGGTGTGGTCTTTCATTGATTCTGATATAGTTATTAATCTATAGGTTTATTGAATATGCTCACCAGAAAATGAAACTCAGAGTTGTATATGGTGACATACGTATATGTTCTTTGACAATAAGTTTACTTTGACTTTGACATCCTATTTACAGGCAGCTTCTTGTTGCCACATGTACCCAATCTTTCCCAGGTCAATGAGTTGTTACATTTTGGTGTGAAGTGAGTTTGAAGAAGATTCTTCCTCTTGTGTGTTGTGTGCACACCCTTTCTTTCCACCAAGAATGCGGAATGTGCACAAAGTCAACGATCTCAACTCAGGTAGCCACAGTACAGAACAACAAGTGGCTATAAACACCTAATAAAGTGGCCACTGAGTGTAAATTCATGGTCTTCTGCTGCATAGCCCATCCACCTCAAGGTTCAATATATTGTGTGTTCAAAGGTGTTCTTCCGTACAACACTGTTGTGTCCCATCTGCCAAAATTCGATCCGTATCCCTCCACTTGCTGTATGTTCGTTTGCCTGTCTAAATGCTGCTTTGATATGTACAGCATGTCCTCTGAATGGTCCAAAGGTATGGAAGGCAACTGCTCCAAAGTGAACTAATTTCAAAATCGATGATCAATGGCCACATTGTTAGGTATTTCCTGAAGCTAACAATGTGGCCATTGTGTGCATGTACGTGGTCTTCTGCTGCTGTAGCTAATCCACTTCAAAGTTTGATTCAAAGTTATTTTTATGCACATCACTGTTGTAATGCATATTTATCTGAGTTACTATCATCTTCCGTCCAATTGAACTACTCTGGCCATTCTCCTCTGACAAGGTGTTTTTACCCTCAGGACTGCTGCTTGCTAGTTGCTTTTTGTTTTTCACAACATTCTTTGTAAACTCTAGAGACTATCGTGCGTGAAAATTCCAGGAGATGAGACAATCAAACTACTCAGTCTGGCACTAACAATCATTCAACGGTTAAAGTCACTTAGGTCACATTTCTTCACATTTCTGATGTCTGTTCTGAACAACAACTGAACCCTCTGACCAAGTCTGCATGTTTTTTATACATTGTGTTACTGTCACGTGATTGGCTGATTAGATACTTGCATCAGTGAGCAGGTGTAAGCTGTACCTTATAAAGTGGCACTGAGTTACATGTATTAGGAATTTACTGTGGCGTGTTGGTGTGGCATGCAACGAAAAACAATAACATTCAACAACTATAAAGAATAAGGAATTGTATAAAATTAAAGTTGGAGGTTAAGTATGGATATGGAATGAAATGTGCATAAATACATAAATACCAGCATGTATTTATTATGTAAACAGCATTAAAAATGGTTTAATGTTTACAGCACTGTGTAGTGACTGAGGTAATAGATGGAGGTGGGGGGTGCTAACTGGAATAGTTAATCAAAGTAACATCTTGGGGGGGACCTTTTAAAGTGGTGTGTTTTTTGTTTTAATAGCTCTGTATCACTTTCCAGAAGTGAGCTTTTGGAAAAGGCAGCTGGGTAGTGTTGACAATGATTTTTTCCTGCCAGCTTCTTTGTCCTGGACACATACAAGACCTGTGGTGACAGTAGACTCCAGCCACAGGAGCAGGAATAGGTAATTAGAGCCTTCAGGCCTCGCCCACCATTTGCTGTGATCATGACTTGCCTCAACTCCTCCATTCTGAGATTTCTCCATACCCCTCTATTCCATGATTCCAATTGATTTGAGCCAATTTGAATTTGCATCATAACTATCCTGTAACATCTTCAAAAAGTAATTTCTTGACTTTTGCAGACTACTGTGTGTGTAATATAAACTGAGAAAGGAGCAAAAGATGATTGGATGTCTAATGGAAGACTGATTAGTTGTCAACCGGCCAAGCTTAATCTGTGTGTAGATTTTCATAACACCAAATCTTTCCCTAAGGCAAGATTGTCTACTGCCCCAGACTTCTTCTCAAAGAGCTCCTATGGATCAACGATAGCTCCTATTCCAGTTCTCTGGAGAATGAAGTGACTGATGAAATTAGTGTGGAAGCAGTAAACAGAAAATGTCAGCTATATTCAACAAGTTAAGTAATAAATACAGAAAGAAACAGTTTGACTCATCACATATCTTATTCAGAACCAGCCTGTCAGTTATCTCTCTGAACTTCCCATGTGGGATTAGTCAACAACTCGTGATGATCCATTTGGTGCTTCAAATGGCAACCATCGTGAGTGTTCATGCAGCAACTCTGGACTTACACGAGTATGAAAAAGAGGCCTTTGATGCTTGCCCAGATGTGACACTCTTGAGCATCCTCAAGGATGATAATTCCCTTAGGGTACTTCAATGCTGGTTGGGACTTCAACCTTTGGAAGTTTACCATATGAAAGGAAGGCATTGGCAACATCCACTGAAGTGGACTACTTCTTCTCACCTTCTCTGCTGAGCACAGTCTCATCATCACAAACACTGTCTTCTGTCAGGAAAAAACAAACTCAAAGCATTTTGAATGCACCCCCAATCTAAACAATGACATCTTATCGACTATGTCATTTTCTGAGATAGGAACCCCTGTGTATCACAAAGGCCATGATTGGCACAAATCTTCACCTGATTTACTCCACCAGACCCATGAAAAAGAGTAGGATTGAAGATAAGCGGACTAGGCCATGACCAAAGCTTGGGAGGCTACTTGATTTGGATGAAAGATTACGAACCTCCACAGATGCTGCCTGGTCTGCTGAGGTTTTGAGGAATTTTGCTGTTTTATATATTCCATGAATATTGGTGTTTACTCTGCCACCACAGAAAAGAGGGTGATTAGCAACATTTTCCATTACTTCATGAAGGTTTCCTTAATTGAGTCTGACTGCGCAACATTAAAGCAATCATGACAACTTCTGCATGCGCTGTGATTAAGTGAACAATGAAACACAGTCATGGAAATTGTTTTGTAACTATTTAACTAGACTTATTAATTTTCTATGCAGCTGCCTGTATGACTGTAGAGTCTTTGACTGTACAGTCTTTTTCCTGCTGAAAAAGAAAATGTCTGGAAAGAGAATATAAGCAATAAATTCTTCCTAAGAGAAACTATTTCTCCCTACTCTTAAGGTGACTCCTCTATTTCATTCAACTTTCTCAAAATGATTTTGTAACAAGTGGATAGTACTGGCTAAGCTAGTGATCATTGGTGTCCTTCATTTTTCCTTCAGCAGTGAATCTTGCTAGAGCATTTTAGAGGACAGTCAGAGTTCAATGCATTACACGTGTTCAGTTCAGGCAATATTGCCTTCCTTCATTCCTTCATGGAAACACCAATGCCCTTGAATGGAAAATCCTACAAAAAGTAATGGATACGACCCAGTCCATCATGAGTAAAGCCCTCCCCACCATTAAGCACATCAACATGGAGCATATTTACATCCATCATCAAGAACACCCCTCATCCATGTCATACTCTCTTCTCACTGCGGCCATTGGGAAGAAGGTATGGGAACCTCAGGACCTACAGCACCAGGTTCAGGAGCAGTTATTACCTCTCAACCATCAAGCTTTTGAACCAGTGAGGAAAACATCACTCAACTTCACTTGCCCCATCACTGAACTGTTCCCACAATGTATGGGCTAACTTTCAAAATTCTTCATATCATGCTCTTGATATTTATTGCTTATTTATGTATTATTATATATTTTTTTCTTTTGTATTTGCACAGTTTGCTACCTTTAGTGCATTGGCAGTTTGTCTGTCCTGTTGGGTGTGATCTTTCATTGATCCTATTGTGTGTCTTGGATTTGGTGAGTATGCCCGCAAGAAAACGAATCTCATGGTTGAATATGGTGACATATATGTTCTTTGATAATAAATTATTCCAAGCTATAGTCATACAGTCATCATCATCTGCACCATTATGTGCAGTGTTGTATGGTGTTGTTTCCATAGCCATGATTGTTCTTGGCAAATTATTCTGCAGAAATGTTTTGCTATTGCCTTCTTCTGGGCAGCATCTTTACAGGATGGGTGACCCCAGCCTTTATCAATACTCTTCAGAGATTGTCTGCCTGGCTTCAGTGGTTGCATAGCCAGGACTTATGATGTGCACCAACTGCTCATACGACCACCCATCACCTGCTCCCATGGCTTATGATTATGAGGACACGCAGTCCCCTTTTATTGTCATTTAGTAATGCATGCATTAAGAAATGATAAAATGTTTTTCCAGAATGATATCACGAAAAACACATGACAAACCGACTTAAAAACTAACAAAAACAACGTAATTATATAATATAGTTACAACAGTGCAAAGTAATACCGTAATTTGATAAGAACTGACCGTGGCACAGTAAAAGTCTCAAAGTCGCTCGAAAGTCCCATCATCTCATGCAGACGGTAAACCTTCAGCACCGCCAACTTGCTGATGCAGCATCCCAGAAGCATCCGACCACAGTCCGACTCCGAGTCCGTCCGAAAAACTCCGAGCCTCCGACCACCTATTCGACACCGAGCACCGAGCACCATCTCTGCCGAGCGCTTCAACCCCGACCCCGGCAACAGGTGATATGCAAAGCTGAGGATTTAGGGCCTTCGTCTCCAGAGATTCTCGATCGCACAGTAGCAGCGGCAGCGAAACAGGCATTTCAGAAGTTACTCCAGATGTTCCTCTGCACTTCTCACGGCTGTCTCTATCAAATCTGGATTGTGCACAGCTCCCTAGTTACACATACGATATCATTCGGAACGGCCATGCGCGCTGTGTCATGTGATCATGACTGTGGCAAGCAGATGTTACTCCTGGTCTAAGGATGACCTGCAGGCTCGCAGATCGAAGGACTGCCTTATACCTCCTTCGGTAGAGACGTATCTGCACCTCGCCATACGGAGTCTTACATTACAGTGCAGAAATAGACTCTTCAACCATCATACTCATTCTGATATTTTGCCTGTCTTCTAAGTCTTGTCTATTGAAATGTCTAAATGCCTCTTAAACATAAAAGGTGTTCAGACAAATGCTTGGTATGGTGGCGTAGTGCTTAGCACAATGCATTATAGTGCCATTGACCTGGCTTAAATTCCTGATGCTGACTGAAAGGAGTCTACACATTCTCCCTGTGAGCGTGTACATTTCCTCCGAGTTCTCTGGTTTCCTCCCACAGGACGGTAGGTCAATTGGTCATTGTAAGTTGTCCCATGATTAGGCTAGGGTTAAGTTGAGGCTTGCCGCATGGCTCAAAGGGCTGGAAGAGCATATTCTGTTTCGTAGCTCAATAAATAAATAGAATCTATACCAGAGTTAGAACGTATGCCATGTTGTACACTAAAGTTCTGCGGTCTGAAATGTGGGGGGGGGGGCAATCAAAATAACTCAATTGAATGAATATAACACTTTGATAAAGGGAAATCCAAAGGAAGCAAATTTGACAAAGGTTTGCATGAAGAGATACTATGATTTCATAGAAGCCACAGTTGAGTATGTGTGTGCCAAGGTGCAATGAAAAATCAACACAGGCACAAAGGATAAGATAAGCAGAACTTATGAGAAAACATAAACATGAATTATATGCAATTTTTAGAAGAAAGAGCATAATTACAAGAACACAATTAGAACAAAGAACAATAAAATCAATTTCAGTGCAAACTGATTAAGTGGTCATAGTGTTGCTAAACCAATCACGGAATAGTCACGGGAAAGAGGAGGTTGTTCAAATGATAATCTCACCCTTTTGCTGCAGCCTTGCAAATTTTTCATCACTCGCCCTGCACCTAATTGCCTTTTGAAGGCCACAATAGAACCTCTGTCTACAGGCATTGTATTCCAGTTCCCTACCACAGACTGTGCAACGTAAAGAAAGGCTCATGTCACGATTAATTCTTCTTATTCATTTTATACTGATGAATTCTAATCCTTGAACCTCTCCACCAAGGGGAACAGCTTCCAGTTCCTCCTCTATCTGAACTCTCATCATTGTACAAATGTGACCGAAAGTTTGATTGAAGTATAAGTTCTCATCTTCAAAAGGCAATGACTCAAAAAGGCAGCATCTGTCATTAAGGACCCTATCACCCACGACATGCCCTCTTCACATTGCTACCATCAGGAGGGAGGTACAGGAGCCTGAAGGCACGTAGTAAATGTTTCAGGAACAGCTTCTTACCCTCTACAATCAGATCTCTGAATAATCAATGAACCCATGTACACTAACATTTCGTTGTGCTCTTTTTTGCATTACTTATTTAGAAATCTATCTAACTATCTACCTATATACAGTGGCATGCAAAAGTTTGGGCACCCCGGTCAAAATTTCTGTTACTGTGAATAGCTAAGCGAGTAAAAGATGAACTGATTTCCAAAAGGCATAAAATTAAATATGGCACATTTCTTTAATATTTTAAGCAAGAAAACTTTTTTATTTCCATCTTTTACAGTTTCAAACTAACAAAAAAGGAAAAGGGCCCAAAGCAAAAGTTTGGGCACCCTGCATAGCAGTACTTAGTAACACCCCCTTTGGCAAATATCACAGTTTGTAAACGCTTTTTGTAGCCAGCTAAGAGTCTTTCAATTCTTGCCTGGGGGATTTTCACCCATTCATCCTTGCAAAAGGCTTCTAGTTCTGTGAGATTCTTGGGCCGTCTTGCATGCACTGCTTTTTTGAGGTCTATCCACAGATTTTCACTGATGTTTAGGTCGGGGGACTGTGAGAGCCATGGCAAAACCTTCAGCTTACTCCTCTTGAGGTAGTCCATTGTGGATTTTGAGGTGTGTTTAGGTTCATTATCCTGTTGTAGAAGCCATCCTCTTTTCATCTTCGGCTTTTTTACAGATGGTGTGATGTTTGTTTCCAGAATTTGCTGGTATTTAATTGAACTCATTCTTCCCTCTACCAGTAAAAGTTCTATTCAAAAGGTTCAAAGAAACATCTAAATAAGCCTGATGCATTTTGGAAACAAGTCCTGTGGACTGATGAAGTTAAAATAGAACTTTTTGGCAGCAATGAGCAAAGGTATGTTTGGAGAAAAAAGGGTGCAGAATTTCGTGAAAAGAGCCCCTCTCCAACTGTTAAGCACGGGGGTGGATCGATTATGTTTTGGGCTTGTGTTGCAGCCAGTGGTATGGGGAATATTTACTGGTAGAGGGAAGAATGAATTCAATTAAATACCTTTTGGAGGCAAACATCACACCGTCTGTAAAAAAGTCGAAGATGAAAAGAGGATGGCTTCTACAACAGGATAATGAACCTAAACAGTCCTCAAAGTCCGCAATTGACTACCTCAAGGGGTGCAAGCTGAAGGTTTTGCCATGGCCCTCACAGTCCCCTGACCTAAACATCATTGAGAATCTGTGGATAGAACTCAAAAGAGCAGTACATGCAAGACGGCCCAAGAATCTCACAGAACTAGAAGACTTTTGCAAGGAAGGATGGGCAAAAATCCCCCAAACAAGGATTGAAAGACTCTTAGCCGGCTACAGAAAGTGTTTACAAGCTGTCATACTTGCCAAAGGGGGTGTTACTAAGTACTGACCATGCAGGGTGCCCAAACTTTTGCTTCAGGACCTTTTCCTTTTTTGTTATTTTGAAACTGTAAAAGATGGAAATAAAAAAGTTTTCTTGCTTAAAATATTAAAGAAATGTGTCATCTTTAACTTTATGCCTTGTTGGAAATCAGTTCATCTTTTACTCGCTTAGCTATTCACAGTAACAGAAATTTTGACCAGGGGTGCCCAAACTTTTGCATGCCACTGTGTGTGTATATATATATATATATATATACACACACACCAGGGAGACATTCTGAAATGATCAATAAACCAATTACTTGGAATCAGATGATCTTGCCTGGTGTCTCTGGGCTGCGTGCATCTGCACCCATACCCCTGGCACTCCCTCTGCCACTTTTGCTATTACTATTTATTATTTATGGTGCTACTGTAACAAAAACCAATTTCCCACGGGATCAATAAAGTATGACTATGACTATGACTTGCCCCACACGACACCCCTCCTGTGATGCTCCACTCTCGCTGTTCCCAACATCCTTCGCTCCCAGATTTACAAACTTACTCTCTGCTCCATGTTGACAAATACAGAACTGTGGCAAAGTCTTGGGTACCCTAGCTGTATACTGTATATGTGTCACAGACATTTGCACATTACTGTATGTCATGATATTAAAAAAGATTTTGATATTGCTGTTAGAGGTGAAGAGACTGCATATGATGAATAAGAACACTTCTGTTAACTGGAAGCATTATTTTTGGAGAAAACATCACACCTGCAACTGGGCTCAGAGTGTTGCAGTCACAAAAGCACTTTATCTGTGTCGTATCTTTGGTGATTTCAGCTCTTGAGTCACAGAAGGCTCTGCAAAATGATTTATTCAATAGATTGTAAAACCTCGGTCCATTACAGCTGTAACACGGGCACTCAAATTGGTTGCTCATTTGTGGGCGATTAACATCACATTAATACTGCACATTACCTTTTATTTCTGTTTGGTTACATCTGCTTCTAACACAGCAGAATTACAATGTGAAATTCTTTCTTACAACAAATTGAATAACTAACCAGACAAAATGTGTTTGCTTTCTTTTCTTTAAAGTTTTATGAACATGGTGATTTATCAAGCCGGGTGTAAATGATACTGAGAAAGATGAAGCAAGCCATAAATTTACTGATTGTTTATGTCGATTGTTGGTCCCTGTGTTAAGACAAGTCCTTTGACTGAGAGACTATGTTCAGAGACGGTTCTGTAACAGCAAAGGCCTTGCATTATGGCCAGTACAACCCTCTCTAAATTGTAAATTGGTTTATCATTGTCACATGTACTGAGATACATGTGGGCATGTGGCCAAGTGGTTAAGGCATTCGACTAGCGATCTGAAGGTCGTGAGTTTGAACCCCAGCTGAGGCAGCCTGTTCTGTCCTTGAGCAAGGCACTTAATCACGCATTGCTCTGCGACGACACTGGTGCCAAGCTGTATGGGTCCTAATACCCTTCGCTTGGACAACATTGGTGTCGTGGAGAGGGGAGACTTGCAGCATGGGCAACTGCTGGTCTTCCATACAACCTTTCACAGGCCTACGCCCTGGAGAGTGAAGACTTTCCTGGCACAGATCCATGGTCTCGCAAGACTAATGGATGCCTTTTACTGAGATACAGTGGCAATCCGATGTTCAACAACATTTCACCAATTAAAGCGACAAGGGAGAATGTAACATCGAGGCAAATGTGGAAGTTGGGAGATCGTTCAGGTGCTTCAGCACTTTGCAGTCTCTGAGAGAATGCAGAATATAGTGTTACACATACAGAAAAAATGCAATGCAGACAGACAACAAGGTCTGATTACGAGGTCAAGAAGCCATTTTATCATAAAAGTTTTCTGCCCAGAAGTCTGAAAACAGCAGAATAGAAACTGTTCTCGAGCCTGGTGGTATGGGCTTTCAGTTTTTTGTGTGTCTGCGTTTGTGTCTGTGTGTGAAAGTTCTGAGCACCTTAGATACACATATGGGCATAAGGATTTTGCACAATACTGTATATGTGTGTGTGTGTGTGTGTGTGTGTGTGTGTGTGTGTGTGTGTCCGTGCATGCGAGTAGTGCAAAAGGAGAGCAAGAATAGTGAATTTGTCTTCATAGAGACCGTACAGAAATCTGGTGACAGCGGGAAGAAGCTGTTTCCATAATACTGAGTGTTCCTGTAACATTCAAGTCATTACACAGAATAAATTATTACACAATGCATTGGGGTAGAACAAGGTAAAACAATAACAATGCAGGATGAAGTGTAAAAGCTACTGAAAAAATGCAGTGTAGTTAAGTAATAAAGTGCAAATCATCACAATGTAGATTGTGAATCAGTCCTGACGAAGGGTCTCGGCCTGAAACGTCGACTGCACCTCTTCCTATAGATGCTGCTTGGCCTGCTGCGTTCACCAGCAACTTTGATGTATGTTGCTTGAATTTCCAGCATCTGCAGAATTCCTGTTGTTTGTGAATCAAGAGTCCATTTTGAGGTCCATTCATGAGTTTGATAACAGTGGGATAGAAGCTGTGCTTGAGCCTCACGGTATGTACTTTCAGACTTCTTTACCTTCGCCCCAATGGTAGAGGATGTCTGGGGTGGGTGGTGTCTTTGATTATGCTGGCTACAGAGAGAAAAAAAACAGCACAAACATGCACTAATCACCCAATAAATCTGCATTTACATAGTAACCACTATGTCTTTGGACTGTGGGAGGAAACCAGAGCACCCAAAGGAAACCCACGAACACGTGTAAAAGATCGTACAAACTTGCTGACAGAGAATGCTGGAAATGAACTCCGAACTCCGACGCCCTGAGCCTTTGAGCGAATGTGCTGACCTTCTTGGCCTGTGGAAGGTGGCACTTTGTGACTCTCTTCAGCAGAACCTTATATCACTTCCACTTCAATCTTCCCTGGATCAACAGCTGAAATGATCACATAACTCTCCGATATTCTCCCGTATATCCCTTGCTGAAATTAGGTGATTTAGGTGTACACTTCCAATTTCATCTCCTATTTTTGCAAGATGCTTTTTTATCCCACATACTTCAATATCCTGTTTCCAAGCGATGGATTTGTTCGGAGGTGTTAATACATAAGCTCAATCATGTTGTTTAAATTGTATCTCCATTTGACTCCTCTTTTACTCTTCCTTCAAGATTTGGCTGAACTAAGCTCAATCCTGTATTGAGTCTTCAATGCATTAGTAACACAGCAGTGGTATGTTGTGGCATGGTATGTAATTTAGCAAGTGGTTTACTTATCAATATCTCATGGTTAAATTCCAGCACCCTTGATGCATTAGTTTCTCCACCGCTTCTTCGAGAATTCTTATTGATCTCTTTGTAGCTACATCAAGATTCAAGATTCAAGGTTGTTTAACGTCATTTCCTGTACACAAGTGTAAAGGAGAACGAAATAATTGCTCCTCCGGATCTGATGCAGCAAAAAAAAACACAATAAGATAAAGAATGCAATAATAATAAAAAAATTAATAAATATAAATACATCAGATAGCTTATTTGCATGGATTGATTGTATGTCCATAAAGTGACACTAGGCACAGAAGTGCTTGTATGTAAGGAGACTCTGACAGGAAATGATAAAATACTGGTGGTTGGAAGAGTGGGTGAGTGGGTGGAGGTATTGATCAGCCTTACTGCTTGCGGAAAGTAACTGTTTGGAGTCTGGTGGTTGGTTCTGGTATGGATGCTACATAGCCTATTCACTGATGGGTGTGGGACGAGCAGTCCATGAGTATCAAGTCAAGTCAAGTCAAGTCACTTTTATTGTCGTTTTGACCATAACTGCTGGTAAAGTACACAGTAAAAACGAGACAACATTTTTCAAGACTATGGTGCTACATGAAATAATTCAAAAACTACACTGAACTACGTAAAACAACATAAAACACAAAAACTACACTAGACTACAGACCTACCCAGGACTGCATAAATTACACAGGACAGTGCAGGCATTACAATAAAGCAGAGGGCAGTAGAATGGCTTGGGGGAAAATTGTTACATAAATAAACAGCTGAATGGCAGCGTACGGGATTCTGTCTGTTTCTGTACTCCCGCTGAGTATTTCGTTGGAGTCCGATGTAGTCCAATTTAATGTCCATTGGAGAGCAGAATGGACGGGAGACCCGGCTGGCTAGGGCTTGCTTTTTTCCTGGCACGGACTCCTGCCCGCTCGCCTCGCTGCCACTTCCTCGCACACCGTTTACAACGTTTCCAGCTCCGGCCATCGGCATCAAGCGACTCTGAGGACTGCGGGCCCAATTCCCTCAGCAAGCGGACAATGGGGAGCAGAATGGACGGGAGAGCCAGCTGGTTAGGGCTTACTTTTCTCCTGGCATGGACTCCCATGCTGGAAGCCAGAGAAGAAAATAGTAAACAAGCTGATGGAGGAATTCAGCACACCAGAAAATGTCTCTATAGAGACAGGAGTAATGCAGATTGAGATCATTTATTTGCCTTTTTTTGAAAACTCACAGATTGTACACCTGTGTGCTGCCATCAGATTTCTGAACGGTCCATGAAACAGTGAACACGACCTCGGTATTTATCTTTTAGGCTACTTATTACTTTTTGCAACTTATCTTAATTGTTATGTCTCTCATGTTCTGTTGTCACAAAATAACAAATTTCAATGCATGTGTCATTGTTAATAAACCTGATTTGGATTTTAGAGTCATGGAGGACAGCTGTGCAGAAACAGGACCTTCAGCTCATTCATTCCACGCTGACCTGATCTTCTGCCTCGTCTCAACTACCTGCACCCCAGACCATGTTCCTCCAGACCTCTCTCTTCCATTCTATAGAAATACAGAAAACCTACTGCACAATACAGGCCTTTCAGCCCACAAAGTCATGCCAAATATGTCCCTACCTTAGAAATTACTAGGCTTATCCATAGCCCTCTATTTTTCTAAGCTCCATGTACCTATCCAAAAGTCTCTTAAAAGACCTTATCGTATCCGCCTCCACCACTGTTGCCAGCAGCTCATTCCACGCACTCACCACTCTCTGCGTAAAAAACGTACCCCTGACATCTCCTTTGTACCTACTCCCCAGCACCTTAAACCTGTGTCCTCTTGTGGCAACCATTTCAGCCTTGGGAAAAATCCTCTGACTATCCACACGTTCAATGCCTCTCATCATCTTATACACCTGTATCAGGTCACCTCTCATCCTCCGTCGCTCCAAGGAGAAAAGGCCGAGTTCACTCAACCTATTCTCATAAGGCATGCCCCACAATCCAGGCAACATCCTTGTAAATCTCCTTTGCACCCTTTCTATGGCTTCCACATCCTTCCTGTAGTGAGGCGACCAGAACTGAGCAAATACTCCAAGTGGGGTCTGACCAGGGTCCTATATAGCTGCAATATTACCTCTCGGATACTAAATACAATTCCATGATTAATGAAGGGCAATACACCATACACCTGCTTAACCACGGCATCAACCTGCGCAGTGGCTTTGAGCTTCCTATGGACTCGGACCCAAGATTCCTCTGATCCTCCACACTGCCAAGAGTCTTACCATTAATACTATATTCTGTCATCATATCTGACCTACCAAGATGAACCACTTCACACTTATCTGGGTTGAACTCCATCTGCCACTTCTCAACTCAGTTTTGCATCCTATCATAGACGTAGACATAGGCATGCTTCATCGATCCCGAGGGAAATTGGGTTTTGTTACAGCTGCACCAACCAAGAATAGAGCATAAATATAGTAATACAAAACCACAAACAATCAAACAAAAATATGCAAGGTATGCCAGATGGAAATAAGTCCAGGACCAGTCCATTGGCTCAGGGTGTCTGACCCTCCATGGTAGGAGCTGCAAAGTTCGATGGCCACAGGCAGGAACAACCTGCTGTAACCTCTGACAGCTCTCCACACTATCCACGACACATCCAACCTTTGTGTCATCAGTAAACTTACTAACCCATCCCTCCACTTCCTCATCCAGGTCATTATAAAAATCATGAAGAGTAAGGGTCCCAGAACAGATCCCTGAGACACTCCACTGGTGACTGACCTCCATGCAGAATGTGACCCATCTACAGCCACTCTTTGCCTTCTGTGGGCAAGCCAGTTCTGGATCCACAAAGCAATGTCCCCTTGGATCCCATGCCTCCTTACTTTCTCAATAAGCCTTGCATGGGGTACCTAATTAAATGCCTTGCTGAAATCCATATACACTACATCTACTGCTCTACCTTCATCAATATGTTTAGTCACATCCTCAAATAGTTCAATTAGGCTCGTAAGGCACGACCTGCCCTTGACAAAGCCATGCTGACTATTTCTAATCATATTATACCTCTCCAAATGTTCATAAATCCTGCCTCTCAGGATCTTCTCCATCAACTTACCAACCACTGAGGTACTACTCACTGGTCTATAATTTTCTGGACTATCTGTGCTCCCTTTCTTGAATAAAGGAACAACATCTGCAACCCTCCAATCCTCCGGAACCTCTCCCGTCCCCATTGATGATGCAAAGATCATCACCAGAGGCTTAGCAATCTCCTCCCTCGCCTCCCACAGTAGCCTGGGGTACATCTCATCTGGTCCCGGCAACTTATCCAACTTGATGCTTTCCAAAAGCTCCAGCACATCCTCTTTCTTAATATCTACATGCTCAAGCTTTTCAGTCTGCTGCAAGTCATCACTACAATCACCAACATCCTTTTCCATAGTGAATACTGAAGTAAAATAATCATTAAGTACCTCTGCTATTTCCTCCGGTTCCATGCATAGTTTCCCACTGTCACACTTGATAGGTCCTATTCTTTCACGTCTTATCCTCTTGCTCTTCACATACTTGTAGAATGCCTTGGGGTTTTCCTTAATCCTGCCCACCTAGGCCTTCTCATAGCCCCTTCTGGCTCTCCTAATTTCCTTCTTAAGCTTCTTCTTATTAGCCTTATAATCTTCTAGATCTCTAACATTACCCATCTCTCTGAACCTTTTGTAAGCTTTTCTTTTCTTCTTGACTAGATTTATTACAGCCTTTGTACACTATGGTTCCTGTACCCTATCATAACTTCTCTGTCTCATTGGAACGTACCTGTGCAGTACTCCACACAAATATCCCGTGAACATTTGCCACATTTCTTCCATACTTTTCCCTGAGAACATCTGTTTCCAATTTAAGCTTCAAATTTCTTGCCTGATAGCCTCATAATTCCCCTTACTCCAATTAAATGCTTTTCTAACTTGTCTGTTCCTATCTCTCTCCAATGCTATTGTAAAGGAGATAGACTTATGATCACTAACTCCAAAATGCTCTCCCACTTAGAGATCTGACTATCTATAAAATCTTCTCTTAAACCAACACCAACCTCTTCTGCTGACAACTCATTCCACACATGCCACACCCTCTGAGTGAAGAAGTTATGCCTCATATTCTTCTTGAATATTTCACCTTATACTCTAAACCAGCGGTTCCCGACCATTATTATGTCATGGACCAATGCCTCTGTGAACATTGTGAACCCCTGTGAACCCCTAATCTAATCTGATGACCTCCAGCTCTAGATTTTGATATACCACCATTTCCTCAGATCCTTATCTAATAAACAAAACCGCCTAAAAATAAACTGCAGACACCGAAAATATGAAACGAAATAGAAAATGCCACCAATGCTGTCCAGCAGCTCAGACAGAATCCGAGGAAAGAAAGACATTTAATGTTTAAAGTCAAGGCCTGACGGTTGCCTATAAAAAGTATTCACTACCCTTGGAAGTTTTCATGTATTGTTTTACAATATTGAATCACAATGGATTTAACTTGGCTATTTTGACACTGATCAACAGAAAAAGACTTCAGTGTCAAAGTGAAGACAGATCTTTACAAAGTGATCTAAATTAACTACAAGTATAAAGCACAAAATAATTGATTGCTTAACTATTCACTCCCCCTTTGACCAAATCATCACTGGTAAAGACAATTGGTCTTAGAAGTCACATAATTCGTTAAATTGAGATCTGTTTTTGTGGACCTGTGTGCAGTCAAGGTGTTTCAACTGATTGTAGTAAAAATGCATCTGTATCTGGAAGGTGCAACTGCTGGTGAGTCAGTATCCTGGCAAATACTATGCCATAAAGGCAAAAAAACACTCCAAGCAAATCCACAAAAAGATTATTGAAAAGCACAAGTCAGGAGATAGATACAGGAAAATTTCAAAGTCACTGAATATCTCTTAGATACAATTATCAAGAAATGGAGGAAATATGGTACAGCTGTAAGTCTGCTTAGAGCAGGCCTTAGTCAAAATCTGAATGACCGTGAAGAAGGGGACTAGTGAGGGAGGCCACCAAGAGACTTATGACAACTCTGGAGGAGTTACAAGCTTCAATGGCTGAGATGGGAGAGAGTGTGATCCAACAACAGTTACCCAGCTGCTTCAGCAGTCGCAGCTTTATGGGAGAGTGGCAAAGAGAAAGCCACTGTTGAAAAAAAACGCACACAAAATCTCAGCTAAAGTTTGCAGAAGGCAAATGGGGGACTCTGAAGTCAGCTGGAAGAAGGTTCTATGGTCTGATGAAACCAAAATTGAGGTATTGGCCATCAGACTAAACGCTATGTTTGGTGTAAGCGAAATACTGCACACCATCAAAAGTGCACCATCCTTACTGGCTACATCATGCTGCGGGAATGCTTCACTGCACCAGGCCCTGGAAGGCTTGTGAAGGTAGAGGGTAAAATGAATGTAGCAAAAGCAGGGAAATCCCGAGGGTAAACCTGAAGCAGTCTGCAAGAGAATTGCAACTTGGGAGAAGCTTTGTTTTTTAGCAAGACAATGACGCCAAGCATAAAGCCAAAGCTACACAGGACTGGCTTAAAAACAACAAAGTTCATGTCCTGGTATGGCCAAGTCAGAGTCCAGACCTCAATCCAATTGAGAATTTGTGGCTGGACTTGAAAAAGGCTGTTGACTCACGACCCCAATGCAATCTGAAAAAAAATTGTAGTGTCCTGATGTGCAAAGCTGTTAGGGACCTATCCACACAAACTCAAAGCTGTAATTGCTGCCAAAGGTGCATCTATGAAATATTGACTGAAGGGCATGAATGCTTATGTAATCAATTATTTTGTGTTTTATATTTGTAATTAATTTATACCAATTTGTAGAGATCTGCTTTCACTTTGACATGAGTCTTTTCTCTCTCATACACATTTCTTGCAATATTTTCAGGTTAGACATTTCTTACAAAAATATATTTTTACGTTTCCATACATGCAGGAATCTGATTTTGTTGGATACTATTTTGAGTATGAATCCTTTACTGAGAGGTTCCATTGGTAGAATTTATAATTTATTTTTACTACAAAAAGATAACCTCTCACTAAAGATTAAACAAGATTGGGAGAGAGAACTTAATATGACTTTTGTTAATGAAGATTAGTTGTGAGTTCTGAAAATGGTTAATTCTTCTTCGATATCTGCCAATCATTGTTTAATTCAACTAAAAATTGTTCACCGTTATTATTTAACAAAGGAGAGGCTATCCAAAATATTTCCTAATATAGACAACTATTGTGATAGGTGTAAAAGTGAAATAGCTACTTCATCACATATGTTCTGGTCATGTTCCTCATTGAAATCTTTTTTGGAAATCTTTATTTTCTACAATTTCTGAAGCTTTGAAAATTAATTTACAACCTAATACATTGACTGTTCTATTTGGAATAGTTCCGCATCATATTCAGGGTATTTCATTTTCGAACCAACATGTAATTGCATTCGTTACATCGTTGGCAAGAAGGGCTATTTTATTGAAGTGGAAAGATACTTCTGCCCCTACACTAATTCAATGCTTTTCCCAAGTAATGTTATGCCTTATTTTGGAAAAAATTAGAAGTAGAACTTTTGATCCCCGATTCGATTTTGAGAGAAGGTGGGGCTCTTTTGCCAAATATTATCATTTAATTTGAATTAATTTATATGGTTTCCTTCCAATTTTATGTTATATAAATGTGATTTGGCGGTTGTTGTTTTTCCTTCTTTTATATATATAGATGATTGTAAGACGTATTGCTCCGGGAGTTGGTTCCTAATGGGTTTTTTTTCTTTTGTAGTTAGTGGTTTATTTTAGTTAGTTGGGGTTCTCTTTTTCCCTTCTTTTTCTTATATAATTTTTTTTCATTAGAATGTATGTTTTTTTCTTCAGCCTTATTAATTATATATATACTAATTGTTGAACTTTTGTATTTTATAGCTGTAGATTATATTTCAATAAAAAGATTTTGAAAATTAAAATGAAAATGAATCTTCTTCTTTTTGATCAGTGTCAAAAAAGCCAAATTAAATCCACTGTGATTCAATGTTGTAAAACAATAAAACATGAAAACTTCCAAATGGGGGTGAATTCTTTTTACATGCACTATACCCTATACCTTTGATACCAGAATATTCTACATGAAGCTTCTAAAATTTGTCTTAACACACTTAATGTGCAACTTTGAACTTCGATTAAGCCCTCCCTCCCTCTCGACTTGAAATGCTGACATAGGAAAGAGGCATCCATCATCAGGGATCCCCACCACCCAGGTCATGCTCTCTTCTCACTGCTGCCATCAGGAAGAAGGTTCAAGAACCTCAGGACTCACATCATCAGGCTCAGAAACAATTATCAGGCTCTTGAACAAAAGTGGATAATTTCACTCAACTTTACTTGCCCTGTCATTGAAATATTCCCACAACAAACAGACTCACTTTCAAGGACTCTTCATTTCATGTTCTCAATATTTATTGCTATTTATTTATACTTACATTTGCATAGTGTGTTGTCTTCTGCACTCTGGGTGAACGCCCTTGTTCGACAATCTTTCATTGATTCTGTTATGGTTTTCTCTCCTGGAGATTTATTGATTATGCCTACATGAAAATGAATCTCAGGATTGTATGTGGTGACAGATATGTATTCTGATAGTAAATTTTACTTTGAGCTTCTTGATTTAGCACAACTTTGTAAAATTTAACAACTTCTCTCTTCAGTTATACAAAGAACATAGAAGAGGATAGCACAGAAACAGTCCATAGGCTCTGTACCAACAAGAGCTGATTTTTGACTACGGGGGGTGGGGGGGGGGGGAGGAGGTCGAACATTCACCAGTACACACTTGAGGATTGGTGGCAACTTTAAATTCCTGGTTGTAAAAAGATTGGATAACCTGTCCTGCTCCTCGCACATAGATTCATTCATAAGGAAGGCGTGCCAATATCTTTATTTTCTACGGAGGTTAACAAGCTTCAGCATGTCATCAAACTCTCACACAAACGTCTATAGATGTATTGCTGTAACTATCCTGACTAGTTACGTCAGCCTGGGACATCATTTTGAATGCTTCGGAAAACAAGGCGCTGTGGAAAGTAATGAATGGACTTACTCAATATATCACAGGCACATTCCTCCCCCGACTGGTAATATCAAATCAGCCAATCATGTGGCAGCAACTCAATGCATAAAAACACTCAGAAATGTTGAAGAGGTTCATCTGATGTTCAGAACAAACATCAGAATGGGGAAGAAATGTGATCTAAGTGACTATGACCTTGGAATGATTGTTGATGCCAGACAGGGTGGTTTGATAGATCTCAGAAATTTCTGCTCTCCCGGGGTTTTCTTTCACAATAGTCTCTAGTGTTTACAGAGAAAAACAAACAAAAAATGCAGTGAGCAGCAGTTCTGTAGGTGAAAACCCTTTGTTAATGAGAGAGCTCAGGGAGATCGGGCAGTCTGTTTCAAGCTGACAGGAAGTCGACAGTAATTCAAATAACCACACGTTACACCAGTAGTGCTGTGAACAGCATCACTGAATGTACAACACATCGAACTTGAAGTGGATGGGCTACCGCAGCAGAAGACCACTGGCATACACAGTGCCTACTTTATTAGGTTACTCCTGGACCTAATAAAATGGATAGCAAGTGTATCCCTCACCTCAACATACACTGTACCAAGCTAGACGTTATTCCAATTCTTGCAACAGTACCAGCCCCTTTAATCAGTTCCTGAAAAGATTTAGATCATGTTTAATTATCATTCAACAAAACATGAATACCCAATGAATATGACCAAACAAAACGATATTACTCCAGGGCCAAGGTGCAAAACTCATTACCAACAGTCATACAGAGCACAAGGCACATATAAGACCATAAGACCATAAGATCTATGAGCAGAATTAGGCCATTTGGCTTATCTAGTCTGCTCTGCCATTTTATCATGGCTGCTTTAATTTTCCTCTCAGCCACAATCTCCTGCTTTCACCCAGTATCCCTTATGCCCTGACAAATCAAGAACCCATCAACCTCTGCCTAAAATATTTATAGATTTGGCCTTCACAGCTGCCTGTGGCAAAGGATTACCCTGATTCACCACCACTCTATCTAAAGAAATTCCTTATTATTTCCATTCTAAAAGGACTCCCCTCTATTTTGAAGGTATGTCCTCTGGTCTTAGACTCCCTCACCATAGAAAACATCCTCTCCACATCCACCCTTCCATCATTTGATAGGTTTCAATGAGATCACCTCTCATTCTTCTGAATCCTAGTGAATAGAGGCCCAGAGCCATCAAACGCTAATAATATGACAAGCCATTCTTCCTGGAATCATTGTCGTGATCCTACTTTGAACCCTCTCCAGTTTCAGCACATCCTTTCTAAGAAAAGGGCCCAAACCTGCTCACAATACTCCAAGTAAGGCCTGACCAGTGCTTTATAAAGTTTCAACATCACATCCTTGTTTTTATATTCTAGTCCTCTCGAAATGAATGCTAACATTGCATTTACCTTCCTCACCACAGACTTAACCTGCAAATTAACCATTAGGGAATCCTGCACAAGGACTCCCAAGTTCCTTTGCAACTCAATTTTTTTGTATTTTCTCTCCATTTAGAAAATAGTCAACACGTTCATTTCTTCTACGAAAGTGCATGACCATACGTTTCCTGAACTGTATTCCATCTGCCATTTCTTTGCCCATTCTCCTAATCTGCCTAAGACCTTCTGTGGCCTCTCTACTTCCTCAAAGCTATCTGCCTCTCCACCTACCTTCATATCGTCTGCAAATTTTGCAACAAATTTCGTCATCTAAATCATTGACACAAAGATAAGCGGTCCCAACACAAACCCCTGTGGAACACCACTAGTCACAGGTAGCCAGTCAGAAAAGGCTCCCTTTATTCCCACTCTTTGCCTCCTGCCAATCAGCCACTGCCTTATCCATGCTAGAATCTTTCCTGTAATACCATGGGTTCGTAGCTTGTTAAGCAGCCTCATGTGTAGCACCTTGTCAAAGGCCTTCTGAAAATCCAAGTACACAACATCAACTGATTCCCCTTTGTCTATCCTGCTTGTTGTTTCTTCAAAGAATTCCAACAGATTTGTCAGACAAGATCTTCCCTTGAGGAAACCATGCTGAGTACAGCTTAATTTATCATGTGTCTCCTAGTAACCTGAAACCTCATCCTTAATAATTGACTCCAACATCTTCCCAGCCACTGAAGTTAGACTAACTGGCTTATAATTTCCTTTCTTCTGCCTCTCTCCTTTCTTGCAGAGTGGAGTGACATTTGCAATTTTCCAGTCTTCCGGAACCATTCCAGAATCTCGTGACTTTTGAAAGACTATTACCTATGCCTCCACAATCTCTTTCAGAATTCTGGGGTGTACACCGTCTGGTCCAGGTGACTTATCTATTTTCAGCTTCTCTCTAGTTATGATAACTTCACAGACTTCATGCCCCCTGACAGGAACTTCCAACATACTGCAAGTGTCTTGCACAGTGAAAATTGATGCAAAATACTTATTCAGTTCATTGCTATTTTGTTGTCCTCCAATACTACCTCTCCAGCATTCATTTGCAGTAGCCTGATATTCACTCTTTCCTCTCTTTTACACTTCTTGCATCGGAAGAAACTTTTGGTATCCTCTTTAATATTATTGGCTAGCTTACTTTCATATTCCATTTTTACCTTCTTAATGACTTTTTTCATTGCCTTCTGTTGGTTTTTAAAAGCTTCCCAATCCTCTAACTTCCCACTAATTTTTGCTCTATTATATGCTCTCCTTTTGGCTTTTATGCTGGCTTTGACTTCTCTTTTAGCCATAGTTGTGTAATCTTTCCTTTAGAATACTTCTTCCTCTTTGGGATGTACATATCCTGTGCCTTCCAAATTGCTTCCAGAAATATTAGCCATTGCTGCTCTGCTGTCATCCCTGCCAGTGCTCTTTTCCAACCAATTCTGGCCAACTCCTCCCTAATGGCTCTGTAATTCCCTTTACTCAATTGTAATACTGATACTTCCGACTTTTAGCTTCTCCTTCTCAAATTTCAGGTGAATTTGATCACATTATGATAACTTGTCCCTAAGGGTTCTTTACCTGAAGCTCTCTAATCAATTCTGGTTCATTGAACAAAACCCAGTTCAAAATACCTGATCCTCTCTTGGGTTCAACCACGAGCTGCTCCAAAAAGCTATCTTGTAGGCACACTAGAAGGTCCTCTTCCTGTAATCCAGCACCAACCCAATTTTCCCAAACTACATGCATATTGAAATACCCCATAACTATTGTAACATTTCCCTTTTGGCATGTATTTTCTATCTCCCTTTGTAATTTGTAGGTCACAACCTTACTACTGTCTGGTGTTAATATACAACTCTCATTAGGGTCTTTTTAACCTTGCAGTCCCTTAGCTCTATCCACAATGATTCAACATGTTCCAACCCTCTGCCACTTCTTTCTAATGATTTGATTTATTTTTTTTTACCAACAGAGCAACGCCGCCCCCTCTGCCTTCCTACTTATCCATTTGATACGATGTGTATCCTTGGACATTGAGCTCCCAGCTATAACCTTCAGCCACGATTCAGTGATGCCTACAACAACATACCAGCCAATGTGCAAATGCGCTGCAAGTTCATCTGCCTTATTCTGTATACTGTGCCTTCAGCCCTGTATTCATCTTTTTTGATTTTGTCCTCCTTTTATGTTGCAACTCATCCCATTGACTGCAATTTTGCCCTATCAACAGCTTCTCCTCACTACCCATTGTCTCTGTTTGTAAACCCGCTACCTCATCTTCGCCACTACCAGATTTCCTACCATACCTCTTGCACTTAAATATTGGCAACTCAGAACACAAGTTGCACCATGCTCAACCTTTTGATTCCTAACTTTATCCGAAGTCTTCCCAACATCTGCCTCCAAAGCCTCTCCACTAACTGTTCTGGCATTTCCGTATTCGAATTGGGCTTTCTACATTATATGGATGACTGCACATCCGTGGTTGTACAGTGCCATGGGATGTCTGAGAAAGAAAGGGAAGGCTCCATAAAAATGCAGTTCTCTTCATTTTAGGTGACAATAAGGGATTGTAGTTTGTATCTTCCTGCTTCATTTTCATCAACAGCACAATTCATTGGAGGGAAGAAAACTAGCAATCTATTTATGAAGCATGCTTGTATTTAGAATACTGCCTGGAGGCAGTGGAAATTATGAAGAAGAATTACGTCTGGACATTGAGCAGTGATGTTAATGCGGGCCCCCGCGGGGCCAAAAGGCTCACAATGATGTTCCTGTCTTGATAGCAACTGTATCTTGGAGCGTGTTTACAGCAGCAACATTGAATTTACATCATAATATATTGATCTGATATCCTGTGTTCAAACAACAGCATTGCAAGCCACCCCAAGGCAGACTGGTTACATATTGGATTGCATCAAGCTCTGTACAGCTTCCCTCATTCTGGTTTGTGGCCAGAGAATGAATTATAATTTGACTCGGTGCTGCAATCATTGGATTGCTTTCCAGTTGGAACTGTTTTTGTCAATCTCTCTTTAGTCTTGAATCTGACTTCTGCATCTTATAGAGTCATACAGCATTGAAACAGACCTTTCGGCACAACTCATCCATACTGACCAAGACGACCTGCAATCTACACACTTGGAGTGGGTGACTTGCCAAAGCAGCCAGTTCACTTGGCAATCTCCAGCAGCACTTTCTCTTTGCTCAGTAAACATGGACTTCACTGGTAAGACCCAAATATCAAAGGTTCAATGTATCTATGCAGTATACAATCCTAAGGTTCATCTTTTCCACAGACAGCCACGAAAACAAAGAAAACCATGGAATTTGTTTAAAGAAAAACATCCAAACCTCTGCTACCCCGCCTCACATGCAAAATAATCAAATTTATGCAAATAACAACCAAAGAAAAAGCAAAAAACAAATAATATAAAGTACAACGAAAAGAGCAATGATCCAGGCATATTTCAGTTCTGCTCATTGTTCTTTATCTGCAGAGCGTCACGATTTAACCAATTTTCCCCGGGATCAATAAAGTATGACTATGACTATGACTATGATTCAAAAGTGCTCAAAATAGCAACAAAAAAAGGAGTGACCAAAAACCAGAACACATCATAACGTGAACTACAGAGTCCAATCCACAAAATACAGCAATAAATCCCAGAAATCCAACGCCATCGACCATGCCAACGCAGAAACCTTCCTTCAGGTCCATCGAAAGAGACAGACAGAGAGAGAGATAGACCTTGTTCTCCCTCAAAATTATTGCATAGCTGGATTTATTCTTTAAATTGAGTGGCTTCCTGAGCCAATGCAAAGTCAACAATATTGCTAATTCGTAAAACAAACTGTATTCTAATTGTATTCTATTACAGTCTGCTCATCATTAATAATGAAAGTAAGGGGCAACAGATGTTGGGATCTGTAGCAACAAGCAAGATGCTGAGGAGCTCACAAACACGGAGAATACAACAGATTGAATTGAAAAATTGGTTTATTATTGTCACGTACACAGAGGTACAGTGAAAAACCTGTTTTGCATACCGTTCATACAGATCAATTCATTGGAACACTGAGGCCTCCGTTGGTCAGGGTCGACCATGGATGTTGTGGTTAGTTGAATTCCTGTCACCTTCCCCTCAGCTTGAACCAGTTTGGCCATTCTCCTCTGACCTCTCTCATTAATAAAGAATTTTCACACACAGAGCTGCCACTCACTCTTTCATTTCTCATACCCTTCTCTGTAAACTTTAGAGAATGTTGTGCATGAAAATCCGAGTAGTTTCTGATATAATCAAACCACTTTGCCTGGCACCAATAATCATTCCACAGTCAAAGTCAGTTACATCGTGTTTCTTCTGCTGTTAGGTATCAACAACTAATCTTCTCGACCATATCTGCATGTCTTTATACATTGAGCTGCTGCCCCATGATCCTCTGATTGGATATTTGCATTAACCGGTGGGTGTACAGGTGTAGCCATTAAGGTGGCTAACTGAGTGCATGTTAAAAATCATTAAATTAAATAAGCAGGCAAAAAGTGAGCAAAAGTAGTCATACTTTTAGTAATCATAAACTGGTTCGTAGTCTATTCAGAAATCAGATAGTGGAGGGAAAGAAAATGTTCCGAAAAATTCTAGTCACTTCCGGACATTGGAAGAGAAAGAAATCAGTACTGAAAGCTGAGCTCTGCACGCTGCAAGATGAGGTGTGAGCAAAGTGATTTATCCTTTGGGATACCTCAGACCCTTTTGAACTGCTGCCGGTAGTTATAAGGTTTAATCCCACCACTTCCAGCAACCAATTAGTCACAAATTGCTTGGTGTTCCTTTTTTTTGATTCCTCCAGGGAGATCCAGTACAATACCCTCAAGTAAATTTTTCAATCACGATTTTCAACATAATAACCACTCTCCTGGAGATTTTCTAATTTTTTTTGTAATTAGGAGATTTGTTGAACTTTTTATCTTAATTGGATTTGAAGGTCTGCTGTTTGGTGCTGAAATAAGTTATTATTCTCGTATAATTTTCACAGTTGTCGCGCTTGAATGAACTTGGCTTTGAAATTTGGGATTCTCTCTGTTACAAGGCTAGTTTTGTTTAAAGCTATTAAAGCATGAACAGTTTTCTTTAGGGTACCATTAGGACAGTTGTCACGTAAGTCTTGCACCTGATTCAGAAAGTACTGCTGAAAGTTGAGTCAGTGGTAAGGCCCTTGTCTCTGAGTTAATATGGAGTTGGATCTGGCCACATGACCATCTTCACTCCATGGTAACATTATTAGGTGCACCAAATAAATACACTTTCACAATCGTGCAAATCCCTAGTCAGACAATCATGTGGTAGTAACTCAATGCATATCAGCATACAGAAATATTTAGGAGGTTCAGTTGTTGTTCAGACCAAACATCAGAATGGGGAAGAAATGTGATGTAAGAGTCTTTGACTGTGGAATGATTGTTGGAGCCAGAACACACAGCAGTCTAGGGTTTGCAGAGAATGGTGTGAAAAACAAAACCATCCAGGAAGTGGCAGTCCATCAAGAGAGGTAAAATTAAGAGTCTGAGATTGTGGCAGAACTACTGAGAAATGGGCGTGAAAGAAGTATTTGGTTTAGAATTCCAGTAGCTGTGGGGAAGAACAGATAAAAGGTCCTCTCCCAGATGGAAGAAGAAAGAAAGTGGAATGGCTAGGATGGTAGGCATCTTTGGTGGCAGGGTTATTCCTTCTGAGACAACGTCCCTTAAAGATTGATTGTTCAAAGTTCAAAGTACATTTATTATCAAAGTACCTATACAGTATACAACCCTGAGATTTGTCTTCCCCACAGGCAGTCACAAAACAAAAAAGAACGATCGAACCAACCTACCAAATGAAAACACATCAAGCATCAAACCTCCCTCCCATGTGAGGAAAAATTTGTGCAAACAGAAACAAAAAATGCTCAAAAACACAAAATATAAAAACATAAAATCAAGAGGCATATTTCTGTACAGATTGGGTGGCAGAAGGGATGAGGCGGTGATAGACTGAGATGAGTTTACCACTGTGACCACTCGTCCACTTATTCCACTGTTTTTACGTGGCTCCTCTGTTCTCCTGTTGGTGCCAAACAGAATTTTGTTTCTCTAGTTCCAGCAGTCCCTGGCCATGAATCCCAAGAGCCAACGAGGAAGATTCATGTTTTCAAAAAAAGGTTTTGGGAACATTGATGTTGAAATTTTTGATCCTTGTGCAACTCAAAGGTTTGATACAGGAGCCCGATGTTGGCTGTATGGACTCATCAGAGGTGGCTGTATGTTATTATGTCATAGAGTCACTGAGTACTACAGAACAGAAACACACCCTTTGTCCCACCTGCTCCAGGCCAACTTGACCTTCTGTCTAGTCCATCTACCTGCACCTGGATCATATCCCTTCAAATTTCTCCTATCCATGTACCTATCCTAATTTTTCTTAAATGTTGCAATTGAACCCATATCAAACACTTCTACTGACAGCTCATTCCACAGTCAAAGTACCTTCCAAATGAAGATGATTCCTCACTGATTCCCCCTTAAATATTCTACTTTTCACTCTAAAAGCAAGAATATAAAATAGAATATAAAAACAAGGATGTAATGTTGAAATTTTATAAAGCACTGGTGAGACATCACTTGGAGTATTGTGAGCAGTTCTGGGCCCTTCACCTTAGAAAAAATGTGCTGAAACTGGAGAGGGTTTAAAGGAGGTTCACAAAAATGATTCCAGGATTGAATGGCTTGTCATATGAAGAGCATTTGATGGCTCTGGGCCTGTATTCACTGGAATTCAGAGAAATGATGGGTGACATCGTAAAAACCTATCAAATGGTGAATGGCCTCAGAATAGAGGGGAGTCCTTTTAGTATGGAGATGAGGAGGAATATCTTTAGCCAAAGAGTGGTGAATCTGTGGAATTCTTCACCACAGGCAGCCATGGAAGCCAAGTCTTTATATATATTTAAGGCAGAGGCTGATAGTTTCTTGATTGGTCAGGGTATGAAGGGATATGAGGGAAGGCAAGAAATTGTGCCTGAGAGGAAAATTGGATCAACTATGATGAATTGGTGGAGCAGACTCGATGGGCCAAAGGGCCTAATTCTGCTCCTATAACTAAAGGAGCAAATTTATGGCCTCTAGTTCTACTCCCTTCCCAAAGACCATAAATCCTACAATGAATACCTGTAACCTGAGGAATAATTAGAAATTCTTAACCTAAAATCCATTACTTCCCAGTAATACCTATAATAAGGGTACCATGGTAGTGGTTAGCATTACACGATTACAGCTCGAGACCTCCCAGAGTTCGGAGTTCAATTCTGGTGCCAAGTGTCCATATTTAGATCTCCCCCTGAAATGTGTGAGTTTCCTCCAGGTGCTTCGGTTTCCTCCCACAGTCCAATGTGTACTGGTCAGTAAATGAATTGGTCATTGTACATTGCCCTGTGATTCCGGTCAAGATGGCAGCTGCGTATAATACTCCTTCGGTTGACGTCTTCTGTATCAACCATGAAACCATTTATTTAATTTCTTCTTCTTGTTTTACATCTTTTAAAAAATTCTGAATGCGTTTCTGGAACTGCTGGAGCCTGCGATTTCTAGTTTAGAGATCGATAGGGTGATGCAGCGCATTGTTGTCTCCGAGGAGACTCCGGGAAGCAGCATGCGTGAAGCTTGAGGTGAAGAAACTGTGAGACAGGGTGCAAGCCGATTGTGGGCTCCATTTCATTAACTAAAGCTTCCATTATTCTCCAATGAAAGCAATGAGTAAGACTGAAACATCGAGGCGAATGTGGAAGGCCTTCTGATTGTTGGTGGGATCACTCTGTTGCTGAAGAAGGAGCCTGTGTGGCCTATCGCTGTACTCAAAGTCTCTCCCTTTTGATAATGCTGCTGAATGTTACCGAGGTTTCAGCAGATGTTTTTTGGACTTTGGACTATGGATTTTTGTTTTCACTCTTATGGTTTTTATATTCTGCATTTCTGCAATTCTTTTTCATTGTTTCTTTTGTGTGGGGGAGGGGGATTTAGGGGTCAATATACTTGTTGCATTTTGTGCATGGGAGGGGGTTTTAAGGGATTGATGATTGCATTGGTAGGTTTACCGTTTCTCTCAGAATTGACTTTGATAGTTCTTCTTTGTTTCGTGGCCATCTGGAAAAGAAGAACCTAGAGTTGTATATTACATAATAAATAAAACTTTAAATCTTTGAAATTTTGATCAGGTGAATAGGTGAGATGCTGAGTGGTACAGCTCATTGGAGCAGAAGAGCCTGCTCAGTGCTGTAACCCTAAATAAAAATAAAAATGAAAAATAATCTGAGGTAAAATTAGAGCTTTTTATCTCAAATGTAATCTGAAGGGGAAAGTCGATTCCCAGGGCACAAATCTACTCTCATCCTGTCAGTTTATCTTTCTGGTGTCAACAATAAAATGGCTGTCAGCAATTGCATTGTGTAACTTGTCCATCATTATGACTAAAATGTCACATGACTGTTCCATTCTTATCAATCAGCAGGAATGAAGTCAGCACCTCTTTAATAATGTACAAGCTCATAAAGTATCTCATCCTTTTGTCCCTTCATGCTAATATATGTTCTGTGTCAAATGCAAGCCAAATTCTATGAAAAGGCAAGACAAATCACAAGAGGTGGGCATCAATCATAAACTCAAGTGCCAACAAGACATTCATTATCATAATCAATAACAACTTTTATCTCTGAAGAGATATCTTCCTTTTGGGAATTTTTTTTTTGGTCCTCTGTCTCTCTTTGTTCTTTGTGAAGCAAAATGGTATGCCAACAATTGATTGTCAGGGTGGGAAGGGATGGTACCTACAGCTGAGGTTATAGCAACTGGGAAGACAAATGGGAATGGTAGTGTAAATAAACGTTCACAGAACAATTTAGCACAAATGCGTTAATCCCTCACATGGGACCTGTAGAAGTAATAATTCCTCCTGAGCACTTTAAAATTGTCAGCTCTTTGCCAAATCTCATTAATAAAAGCTGGGAAAGATTTTATGAAGCATTGCTCAGATGTACAATACTGTGCAAAAGTCTTAGTCACTAGTAATTTTATGTTTTGCACTGTTCTGTTGCTGCCACTGCAAAATAAAACCAAATTTCATGACACGGGTGAGTGATGATAAATCTGATTCTGATATGGGTCTCTGTTGTGGACTGAGAGTGAGAAGGGGACAGGGAGAGGGGAATCATGGTTGGGAAAGGGGGAAGGAAGAGGGGAGAGAATGGGGAGCACCAGAGAGATCAATAAACCAATTGTTTGGAACAAGTGACCTTGTTTGGGACTGAGGGCTGTGTCACCAGCACTCTACTCACCCCACCCCACCCCATGATCATAGGATCAGAGCAAATTACAACACAGAAGAAGGCCATTCTTGCCCTTTGTGTCTATACTACTCAAAGGTGGACATTAGTTACTCCCACTTCTCAGCACTTGGTCTGTATTCCTGCAGATTGTAGTCCTTCACATGATCATCCAGGTACGTTTTCCAGGCAGGAAAGGTTTCACCTGACATTGTCTTCAAGTAGTGAGGTCTACGACCTTAAATGATTTACTTATTTTATTTAAAAGATCCAGCGTGGAGTAGATCCTTCCAGCTCAATGAACCTCACCACACAGCAGCCCACCTATTTAACCCTAGTTTAAACACAGGACACTTTACAACGACCGATTAAATCACTAACCAATATCTTTTTGGACTCTGGGTGGAAACCGCAGTACCCGGAGGAAACCTATGCACTCATGGGAAGAACAAAGAAGCTTCTTACAGAGGACACTGGTATTGAACTCCGAACTCTGACACCCTGAGTTGTAATAGCGTCATACTAACCGTATTCAACCGTGGTACCCCAAGCATTCCTCAAATCCTTTCTTACCCTGTCACCAACTGATGTAAATAAAATTACTGACCGCTCTGCTAATGGAGATACAGCCTTTGTCTTTAACCTGTCTAAGATTCCCATCAGAATCAGAATCAATGGCTGTATCAAGACTGTGGAAATGAGGATGACTTCTACCATGACCCCCAAACTTTCCTCTCCTTGGAAGCTGGTTGCGTCTGTGTTTGAGCCATTCAAGTTCCTTGGGACTACCATGACAAATACATTGAAATGGAACAAGCGCATTCGGCTCATTACAGGGAAAGTCCAACAGAGATTATTCCTCCACAAGCTTAGGAAACAGAGCATTTCCTGATGAATTTTAACTTAGCCATGAATGAAAATATTGTAACCACCTTTATCTCTATCTGGTTTCCCACCACCTTCTCTCTCTCCAAGTCCAGGCTGCAGCGAGTTGTCCACTCAATGGAGAAGATCATTGGGAGCCATCTACTGACATTAAAAGACCTGCTCATTGCAGAGCAAAGAAAAGAGCTGGAAAAATTACTGCTGACTCCACCCACCTTAGTCGTCACCTATTCACCAAATTACCATCAGGGAAACACTGCAAGTCCATCACCACCAGGACTACATGTTGGCATTCATAGCAAGAGGATTCGAGTACAGGAGCAGGGAGGTTCTACTGCAGTTGTATAAGGCCTTGGTGAGACCACACCTGGAGTATTGTGTGCAGTTTTGGTCCCCTAATCTGAGGAAAGACATTCTTGTCATAGAGGGAGTACAAAGAAGGTTCACCAGATTGATTCCTGGGATGGCAGACCTTTCATATGATGAAAGATTGGATTGACTAGGCTTATACTCACTGGAATTTAGAAGATTGAGGGGGGATCTTATTGAAACGTATAAAATTCTAAAGGGATTGGACAGGTTAGATACAGGAAGATTGTTCCCGATGTTGGGGAAGTCCAGAATGAGGGGTCACAGTTTAAGGATAAAGGGGTAGCCTTTTAGGACCAAGATGAGGAAAAACTTCTTCACACAGAGAGTGGTGAATCTGTGGAATTCTCTGCCACAGGAAACAGTTGAGGCCAGTTCATTGGCTATATTTAAGAGGGAGTTAGATATGGCCCTTGTGGCTAAAGGGATCAGGGGGTATGGAGAGAAGGCAGGTACAGGGTTCTGAGTTGGATGATCAGTCATGTTCATACTGAATGGCGGTGCAGGCTCAAAGGGCCGAATGGCCTACTCCTGCACCTATTTTCTATGTTTCTATGTTTCTATAGATTGGATGAGAGAGGTCGGACCCCAAGATCCCTCTGAACCTCCATGCTGCCAAGAGTCTTACCATTAATACTATACTCTGTCATCATATTTGACCTACCAAAATGAACCACCTCACACTTATCCGTGTTGAACTCCATCTGCCACTTCTCAGCCCAGTTTTGCATCCTGTCAATGTCCTGCTGTAACCTCTGACAGCTGTCCACACTATCCACAACACCACCAACCTTTGTGTCATCAGCAAATTTACTAACCCATCCCTCCACTTCCTCATCCAGGTCATTTATAAAAATCACGAGGAGTAAGGGTTCCAGAACAGATCCCCGAGGCACACCATGCAGAATATAAGAGGAGGAGGAGAAGATGGCAGCGCGACACAGTGCGTGCAGCCTCTCCGGTGATGAATATCTGTTATTTATCAAGTAGGATGCTGTGCACAATTCTGATTTGATGGAGGCAGAGGTGAGAGCACGGAGGAACATCTGGTGAAACTTCTGAAAAGCCTGTTTCGCTGTCGCCGCCACTGTGCGATTGAGAATCTCCGGAGGGGAAGGCCCCGAATGCTCGGCTTTGCTCGGTCTGCCCTGTCCTGTGTTTCTGTGATATTATACTGGAGGAACATTGTATCATTTTTTAATGCATGCATTTCTAAATGACAATAAACGAGGACTGAGAGTCCTCATAACCTAATAATCTAACCCATCTACAACCACTCTTTGCCTTCTGTGGGCAAGCCAGCTCTGGATCCACAAAACAAGGTCCCCTTGGATCCCATGTCTCCTTACTTTCTCAATAAACCTTGAGTGGGGTACCTTATCAAACGCCTCACTGAAATCCATATACACTACATCTATTGCTCTACCTTCATCAATGTGTTTAGTCACATCCTCAAAAAATTCGATCAGGCTCGTAAGGCACAACTTGCCTTTGACAAAGCTGTGCTGACTGTTCCTAATCACACTATGCCTCTCAAACTGTTCATAAATCCTGCCTTCAGATCTTTTCCATCAATTTACCAACCACTGAAGTAAGACTCACTGGTCTTTAATTTCCTGGGCTATCTCTACTCCCTTTCTTGAATAAGGGAACAACATCTGCAACCCTCCAATCCTCCAGAACATCTCCCGTCCCCACTGATGATGCAAAGGTCATTGCCAGAGGCTCAGCAATCTGCCCCCTCGCTTCCCACAGTAGCCTGGAGTATATCACATCCGGTTCGAGTGACTTATCCAGCTTGATGCTTTCCAAAACCTTCAGCATATCCTCTTTCTTAATGTCTATATGCTCAAGCTTTACAGTCCGCTGTGAGTCATCCTTACAATCCCCAAGATCCTTTTCCGTAGTGAATATTCAAGCAAAGTAGTCATTAAGTACCTCCGCTACCCCCTCCGGTTCCATTCACACTTGATTGGTCCTATTCTGTCACATCTTATCCTGTTGCTCTTCACATACTTGTAGAATGTCTTGGGGTTTTCCTTAATCCTGCTCTCCAAGGCCTTCTCATGGCCCTTTCTGGCTCTCTTAATTTCATTCTTAAGCTCCTTCCTGCTAGCCTTATAATCTTCTAGATTTCTATCATTACCTAGTTTTTTGAACCTTTCATAAGCTTTTCTTTTCTTCTTCACTAGATTCTCAACTGCCTTTGTACACCACGGTTCTTGTACCCTACTATCCATTCCTTGTGTCTTTGGAACATACCTATGTAGAACACCACACAAATATCCCCTGAACATTTGCTACATTTCTGCTGTACATTTCCCTGAGAACATCTGTTTCCAATTTATGCTTCTAAGTTTCTGCCTGATAGCTTCATATTTCCCCTTACTCCAATTAAAAATTTTCCTAACTTGTCTGTTCCTATCCCTCTTCAATGCTATGGTAAAGGAGATAGAATTGTGATCACTGTCTCCAAGGTGATCTCCCACTAAGAGACCTGACACTGACCCGATTCATTTCCCAATACCAGACCAAGTACAGCCTCTCCTCTCGTGGGCTTATCTACATACTGTGTCAGGAAACCTTCCTGAACACGCCTAACAAACTCCACCCCATCTAAACCCCTTGAAAATTTCATGACGTATGCCTGTGATATTGAACCTGATTCTTAATTTTTAAAATATTTCTCCACATCTCCATCAACACCTCCTAATTTTGAGTACTTGACCACACTCGGAGTAAACTCCCAGCAGAATACACACCAGCTACTTTCTTTGGGTATGGGAGGAAGCTCAAGAAAAAACCCAAACAATGACAGGGAGAACTTGCAAGCTCCACACAGACAGCAACTGAGGTCTGGATCAAACCCATTTCTCTGGTGCTGTAAGCCAGTGGATCTCTCCTATTCTACTGTGTTGCCTAGATTCAACACTGAGCATTGGGATTTCCAGCATCTGGATTTTATTTTTAATTTTCAGGCATTTGTAACTGATTAGCTGTTGAATCTTAAGAACACAGTCATGACCCTATCCGCCAGCTTCATGTTGTTAAAGGAATAAACAGAAGCGATGTTAAATAGACTGGTGACTTGATGATGCCAATTTCACATTACTTTGCAGACATGAACTACCCCGAATATGACTTCACACTGGCTTCAAATTTGTTGTTCAAAAATCCCACCGGGATAGCTGTACTCATCTGGAACAAATTCTGAAGAAATTCTAGCAGATGAACTGTAAATCTAGTGGGATTTTGCAGTGGTTACAGTGTGGAGTGGTTAAATGGAGCATGGTGCTTTTATATTTAATGTCAATTCTGCTTTACTATTCATTTCATCCTTAACTTTGTGCGGTGGATAAAATCTCTCGAGGATTTTTGTTTCCTTAACCCAGATCTTTGTAATCAACTGCTTGATTATATTCACTTCCTGATACCATAAGACCAGCAGCACCTTCCCTGTCAAGTCTTCACAGAATATTAAAGTTTATTAATTACCTCTTCACTTTCTATGGACCACCGATGAAAAGGCTAATCTGTACAAACTTTAGACCTTAAGGTCATAAGTCACAGGAGCAGAATTAGGCCATTCAGCCTATTGAGTATTCTGCACCATTCCACCGTGGCTGATTTCTTACCCTCTCAACCCCATTCTCCTGTTTTCTCCTTGTAACCTTTGGCACCTTTACTAATCAAGAACCTATTCACCTCTGCTTTGAGTACACCAACCACTTGTTCGAGATGTCTACAGCCACCCCAAATTTGAAGCCGGTGCGAAGTCATATTCAGGGTAGATCATGTCTGCTCAATAATGTGAAACAGGCAACATCAAGTTGGCGACCTATTTGTCAGCTCTCCTGTTTATTCCTTTAACAACATGAAGCTCTGAATACACCCAATGAATTGCACAAATTCACCACCCTCTAGCTATAAAAAAGAAAGGGTAAGATGAGGGAACGTGAACCAATCCTCATAGAGAGATCAGAAGTGGAGAGAGTGAGCAATTTCAAATTCCTGGGTGTCCAGATCTCTGAGGAGCTAACCTGGTCCCAACATATCGGTGTAGCTATAAAGAAGGGAAGACGGCGGCTATATTTCATTAGGAGTTTGAGGAGATTTAGTTTGTCACGTGAAACACTCAAAAACCTCTGCAGATGTACCATGGTGAGCATTCTGACAGGGTGCATCACTCTCTGGTATGTTGTGGGGGGACTACTGCACCGGATTGAAAGAAGCTACAGAAACTTTTTAAATTAGTCAGCTCCATCTTTAGTACGAGCCTCCATAGTATCGGAGACATCTTCAAGGACAGGAGCCTCAGAAATGCAATGTCCGTCATGAAGGACCATCATCACCCAGGACATGCTCTCTTCTCATTGTCAGGACGGAGGTACAGAAACCTGAAGCCATACACTCAGTGAATTCAGGAACAGCTTCTTCCCCTTTGCCATCCGATTCCTAAATGGACATCAAACCAAAGAACACTATTTCACTTGTATAACTTCTGTTTTTTGCACTATTTTTAGTTTAACTATTTAATATACATATATATACTTATTGTAATTGATTTACTTTTTTTCTATATTATTATGGATTGCATTGTACTGCTGCCAGTAAGTTAAAAAAATTCATGACAAATGGCGATAATATTAAACCTGATTCTGATTCTGAGAAGTTCCTCCTCACCTCCGTTCTAAAGAGACGTTCTTCTATTCTGAGGCAGTGCCCTCTAGTCCTACACTCCACCACTACTGGAAACATCCTCATCACATCCACTCCATCTGTTTTAGGTCTTTCAATATTCAACAGGGTTTCAATGCCATCCCTCTCATTCTTCTAAACTCCAGCAAGTACAGGCCCAGACTTACTGAATGCTCGTCATGCATTAACATTTTCATTCCCGGGTCATTCTTGTGAACCTTCTCTGCACCGTCTCCAATACCTTGTAGATGCCTTAACTTATATCAACCACCATCTATCATTAGAGGCAATTTACTTAAAGCTTGTTAAGCTACTGATCCATATATCTTAGGTATATGGGAAGAAACCCATGCACTCACTGCGAGAAAGATCAAGGATCAATATACATTAAGGATTTGCTGTAACACACTCAAAATGCTGGAGGAGCTCAGTAGGACAGGCAGCATCTATGGAAAGAAATAAACAGTTGACATTTTAGGTTGAGGTCCTTCATCAGAGTACGATGCAGGGTCACAGGCCAAAACGTCGGCTGTACTATGTGATATGAGGAAGTGCTGTGGGCTGTTCTGACAGAAACGTGGGTCCAGGACAACATCCATCTACAGACAATGACATCTAGGGACTTGGGCTATGTTATTATTTTTTAATCCTATCTTTTTTTCTAACAATGGTTTACTGCTATTATAATTATATGTGGTACATGTGCCCGGTGCTGTTTGTGACTGTTGGTTCTGTATTTTGCAAATTGGACCCAGAGGAATGAATGCTGTTTCACTTGCCTGTATTTATGTGTATTGTTAAATGACAACTAAACTCGAACTTGGACTTACTTGTGGCTGAAATGTCAGCTATCTGTTTGACTCTAAAGATGCTGCATCACCTACTGGCTTCCCCTGGCAGTTTGTTCCACAAAAATTTTACAAAGACGATTTGATGGCTCTGGGCTTGCTCTCACTGAAGTTCATAAGAATGAATGGAGGATCTCATTGAAATGTACTAAATATTGAAAGGCCTAGATCAAGTGGACATGGAGAGAATAGAACATAGAACTTGAATAGTACAGCACATTACAGGCCCTTCGGCCCACAATGTCGTGCTGACCCTCAAACCCTGCATCTCATATAACCCCCCCATCTTAAATTCCTCCATATGCCTGTCTAGTAGACTCTTAAACTTCACGAGTGTATCTGCCTCCACCACTGACTCAGGCAGTGCATTCCATGCACCAACCGCTCACTGAATAAAAAACCTTCCTCTAATATCCCCCTTGAACTTCCCACCCCTTACCTTAAAGCCATGTCCTCTTGTATTGAGTAGTGGTGCCCTGGGGAAGAGGCGCTGGCTATCCACTCTATCTATTCCTCTTATTATCTTGTACTCCTCTATCATGTCTCCTCTCATCCTCCTTCTCTCCAAAGAGTAAAGCCCCAGCTCCCTTAATCTCTGATCATAATCCATACACTCTAAACCATGCAGCATCCTGGTAAATCTCCTCTGTACCCTTTCCAATGCTTCCACCTCCTTCCTATGGTGAGGCGACCAGAAGTGGACACAGTACTCCAAGTGTGGCC